>NC_057797.1:626358382-626552430 GCF_018294505.1 Triticum aestivum
CCCACTCGGGGGCTTAGCTACAGCCCAGTGCTCGCCTAAGTGTTTAAAAATCCTACCGAGTGGAGAGCAAACCTCCCACTCGGGGGCTTAGCTGCAGTCTAGCACTCGCCTAAGTTCTCTCACTTAGAGACTTAGCTGCAGTCTGGCACTCGCCTAAGTTTGAAAAAATCCTACCGAGTGGAGAGCGATCCTCCCACTCGGGGGCTTAGCTGCAGTCCGGCACTCGCCTAAATTCTCTCACTTAGAAACTTAGCTGCAGTCCGGCACTCGCCTAAGTGTTTAAAAATCCTACCAAGTGGAGAGCAAACCTCCCACTCGGGGGCTTAGCTGCAACCCAGTGCTCGCCTAAGTTCAAGACTCGACCCAATCCGCGAGTCGACTGCTAACTCCCCCTTCGGAATTGCGCCGCAAATACAAGGTCATTCCGAGTGAAGATCAAGTTCCACTCGACGAATCAAACCATGAAGATGCCCGACGAGAAATTGATTTCGGATAAAGCCTAAAAGGTCCCAGACCTCAAAGTACTCGAGCCCGCGGCTCGGCAAAGTTTAACTGCTACAAGTCCACTCGGCATCCCGAGGCAAATTTAAGGCAGAGTTTAACGGTTCAAATCCACTCAGCATTCCGAGGTAAATTTAAAGTTTTTCACTCCTCAGGAGGAGGACTGGAAGGGGCGACGAACTCATCCAAGTCGATCCCGTCGGCAATACGGGTGGCAGCAGCGATGAAGGTCTCCATGAAGTCTTGAAAGCTGTGCTTCCTGGTATTTGCAACTTGGATGGCCGCCAGATTTTCTTCTCGCGCCTCCTTGCAATGGACGCGGACCAGAGACAGAGCGACATCAGCACCGCATCTAGCAGAAGATTTCTTCCATTCCACCACTCGACCTGGGACTTCGTTAAGTCGAGCCATCAGAGACTCAAGGTTGTTCTGAAGCTCGTCCCAGGCCAGAGTGATGTGTCGATCCGCGACATTGCAACTTTCAGCCGAGCCAGATAATCAATGACGCTGGTAACACGAGACTCCAGTCGGAGCACGTTCATGGCAGCCTCATCCTTCACGAGAGAATTGGCAGGATCCAAGCCTGGCTCCACTCGAACGGTTTCCTCTTTGAAGTTCTGGTAGAATTCTGTGAACGCGATTCAAGAATAAGGCAGTGGTCGTACGCAGGCTCGGCAACTACAAGACAGTCAGGTTGGAATAATTACCTTCAAGCATGACCAACAGCTTCTTGGCGAGCCCTCCGAGATAAGCCTCCAGATCTTTCGCCTTCCCCGCCAGCTCGCCCGCCTTGTCGTGCAGAGCCATCTTCTCCTTCTTCAGTCGACTGGCTTCTCGATTAGCTGTCTCAAGAGCAGCTTTCAGTCTGGAGTTCTCCTCTTCAAGAGTCCCGACCGAAGCCAGCTTCTCTTCTGCGAGCTTTGTTTTGCTCGAGGCCTCCTTCAGCGCTTCTGCTAGGTCTTGATCCTTCTTCTTCAGAGCCTCCTCCAGTTTATCTGCGGCGCGTCGAGTGGAACCAACATCAAGAATGTACAAGAAAGAAAAGCCACCTGTTAAGAATGGAGAACCTCACCAGCCATACCTTTTGCCTCTTCTTGCGCCTTCCTCAAATTCTCCTGAGCAAGCTTCAAGTTAAGGTTGAGCTGGATCTGCTGATTCTCCAACTCAGTATAGCGAGCTACAAGTTCGCAAGATTTCTGTAAAAAGGAAAATCAGTCGACAGACGTCCAGGATAAGTTGCTTCCGAGTAACTAAGAGACAATGATGACATTTCTAAGACCACAGCCGAATCAAAAACATTCGACAGTAGTCTCGGGGACTACACCCAGTGGGTGCACTCAGCGTGCCCCCACTGGTTCGACCAAAAAAAAAGTCGACTGCCCGCAGTCGACCAGATACAATTCCACTCGACCTGGCCCGACCAAACCGAGTGAAGAAATACAGCTACAACAACACAATGTAAAGACTACAGTCGACTGCCAGCAATCCACCATAGTCTCGGGGACTACACCCAGTGGGTGCACTTAGCGTGCCCCTACTCGTCCAAAGGATTGGCAGACACACCCAGTGGGTGTACAGATACAGATACAAAAGATCTTCGGAAAAGACACTCTTCAAACAACATATCATAACAGACCAAGTGTCGAGTCGACTGACCTGGACGTTGCTCTGAAGAGCCGAACTCGCGTCATAGGTTGCTTGGCTGGCCTCCCGAGCCATCTTCACTTGCTCCGTCATGATCCCCGCCTGGCGTACAACCTCCTTTGCAGCAGCCGCTTGGTCCTCAGGGACGGGGTACGCAGCAAAAAGCGAAGGTGGATCCGCAGTCGACGCCGAGGGCCGCGCACTCACCAGAGGAACGGCGAAGGTCACAGAAGCCCGAGTGGTGTCACCACCATCCCGAGCCACGGCCTCGGACACCGGAGCGGATTGGGGGGTCTTGTCAGCCGACGCCCTCTTGTGCCTCCTCACTCTCAACGGACCGTCGTCGTCGTCATCCGGGAGGTCGATAACATGAGGAGGAGCTACAAGGAAAACATTCAATCGACCAGAGTAGCAATAAAGGTTCAGTCGACTCAAGGCATGACGTCAGCAATCGTACCAGGGTTGGAGGTAACAGCGTCCTCCATCTCTTGGTCGTCGTTCCTGGCGGAGACCTCAGAAGTAGCACCGCTGCAAATCTCGAAAGTCAATCAGTTGGTTCAGTGAATCGACCAAGGATCCGTCCACGGTCGACAAAGGAAAGCAAGTCTATTATTACCCGGAAATGGTAGGAACAACTATCTTCATCTTGGGCAGAGCCTTGGGCGGCTTGGATGGCGTCGCTCGTGGATGCTTGGGAGCCTTCCCAGTCGGCGGAGGAGAAGAGGTCCGAGGGCGTTTCGACGACTGCCCAACAGGAGCAGTCGCCTTGCCACGTTCCCGCGCTGGATCGTGGGTGAGCTTGGATCACCCCTCCGGGCGGGGGGGGGGGGGTCAGCCTCCTCCTCCTCCCCTTCGCTCGAGAAGATGTCGTCGCCTCCCTCTCCCTCACCGTCGGACTCCCACTCGCCTTGGTCGTCCCCGCTCTCGCCTCCGCTCGCCTCCCCTTCCTCAGTCGACCCCTGTGCCCCGTTGGGCGTCGAGTACATCTCGGTGGTCGCCTGGAAAACAATAGGCAAGACGAAAGTCAATCAACTTATTCAAAGAAGTCCAATGCAGAAGACAAGATATCAGTCGGGAGCACAAAGACATACCTGGTCCACCTCATACGAGTTGTCGAGTGGGGTTACCATCCTGGCTCCTCGGGGGTTGTCTTTGTTCCCCGTGATGCTCGACAGCCACCCCTCCACCATCTCATCGGTGACCTCCTCTGGGTGGACCCGAGTGGTGTCGTCAAGACCCGAATACAGCCACATCGGGTGGTCGCGGGCCTGGAGCGGTTGGATGCACCTTTGAAGGAAGACCTCCAGCAGGTCCATACCAGTCACACCCTCGCGGACAAGCTCAACCACTCGACCTGCCAGCACCTTGACTTGGGCCTTTTCCTCCGGCGCGACTTTCAGAGAGGCAGGCTTCTCGGCTCGGTCGAGGGAAAAAAGAGGAAGACCAGTCGACTGTCCTGGGGTCGCCTCGTCCTTGCAGTAGAACCAGGTCGACTGCCAGCCACGGACCGACTCCGGGAAGGTGATGGATGGAAAACAACTCTTCCCCCTCGTCTGGATCGCCAGGCCCCCGCACAGCTAGATCACCTGCATCCTCTCATCACTCGACTTAGCCTTCTTGACCAATTGAGAATGGCAGGTAAAGATGTGTTTGAAGAGTCCCCAATGGGGTCGACAACCCAAGAAAGCCTCGCACATGGAGATGAAAGCAGCGAGGTAGACAATGGAGTTGGGAGTGAAGTGGTGGAGCTGCGCTCCGAAGAAATTCAGGAAACTCCGGAAGAAAGGATGGGGCGGCAGAGAAAACCCTCGGTCGATGTGGGTGGCCAGGAGCACGCACTCACCGTTGCGGGGTTGAGGTTCGATCTCTCCCCCCGGAAGACGCGCATCTTCGTGGGGAATGACTCCCCCTCGACCATATCGTCGAGATCCTCTTGCCGGAGCACCGATGGCATCCAGTCGCCCTGGATCCGACCTTTGGGCAGAGCGGTCCTAGAGGAAGATCCGCCCCGAGCTGACCTCTTCCCTTTCCCCGCCGCCGCCGCCTTCTTCGTGCGCTCTAGAGCGGAGGTCTTGCTCTTCGTCATCGTTGCCGGCGAAGTCTCGCACGGGCCTGCTGCGTTGGGGCGGGAACGAAGGTGGCGGAAGGACTTGCGAAGGGGGAGAGGCGGAAGAAAGGAGGAGAAGAGAGCGCACTGCTTGGAAACCCCGAGCCGGCGATTTATAAGGGGCCGCTTCCGAGTGGCTGACTGCTAGGCCCAGGCTATCCAGTCAAATCCCGCAGCAGATGCGCGCGCAGTACATGGCGAAAAAGATGACGCGGGGATCGAGGAGCTTCCGCTTTATTGCTTCCGATTACTGCGGCCGCTCCCATCCCGCGCACTTCCCAAAATCCGAATCCCGCGACATCCGCAGGCCACAAAACAACTTGTCAAAACAAAAGACCCCGATCGCGCCGGCGCTCGGTATGTCAAAAACAAAGAAATTCACTCGACGAAAGGCCTAGAATGGATCAAGGCGACTGAAAAAGGTTGGCAACGTCATCCGTGACGATTGACCCAAAACGAGGCGCTCACATAGCCCGAAGAACCAGTCGGAAAGATCTCCAACTCTTTCCCCACTCTAACCTCGATCCATTCGGGCGCTAATGATGAAGACATGTACCTAGGGTAGGGACACGGACCTGACCAAAGAGTCCTACCCTAGGACACCCCTAGGAGAAGTCACCTTTCAATCGACTTGAAGGTATCCCACTCGACGGGTTCAAGACACTCGACCAAGAAGCTATCACTCGACCATGAAGCCAACCACTCGACTGCCAGGAGACCTAAAGTCACTCCGCAGGCAAACGGTTGGCTATTAAGTAGTCTTTATGATCATTATAGCACTTTATTAGGGACGTTACCAGAAACGCCCAATCTTAAATGTACCTTAAACCCTGCATTACTGAGGGCAGGAGGGGTCCGGCGAACTCTATATAAGCCACCCCCCTCTTCAGTATGAAGGGTTCGCACCCCTGTATCCATACACGCATAATCCAGTCGACCGCCTCCGGGCTCCGAGGCGTAGGGCTATTACTTCCTCTGAGAAGGGCCTGAACTCGTAAACCGCGCGTGTAACAACTTCCCAATAGCTAAGATCTAGCCTCTCCATATTCACCCCCCTACATCACTGTCAGAGTTAGAACCACGACACAACCTGCCCCTCAAATAAAACTAAGCACCCTGGAATTCTTTGACAAAACTAAGCACCCTGAAATTCTTTGACAACTAAACTGCTGGCTATATGATGTTGGCGATATATATTGTACGTATATAATGTGAAGAAACGAGTGGTAGTACTATACCAACTAAAAGATGAAATGTAAGAAATACTAGTTTGTACGTACTGAAGAGTTAAAGTAACAAGAAGAAACATAACATAGTTCTGCTGGGGGCTCAGCACAACACACCCCTCAAATTAAATTAATCACACCTGAAATTAAAATTTGCAACTATCCCGGTAGACACTGCATTAGAACCACCATGAGCAATGACACTGCCACCTTACTCGGAGTCCTCGTCCACGTTCTCGACTTCGTCCTTGTCCCTCTTCCTCTTGGCCGATACTTCTTTACTTGAATAGCACACTTGGCTGTTGCTCTTCATCCAACCCTTGTAGATATTGAAGCAAAGGTAGCCATCCATTGCAGCATAGTGGATGTGGTCTATCTCTACTACATTCCACTGCCATGCATGAGATGAAACATGTATGGATGTTTCTCCAGTTTACTGTTCAAAGGATGAACCATGGCTCCTGCCAGGGTTAGCATTGAAGGCTGACGAGAGGACACCAGCCGATTCTTCTGGAGGTCGAAGGTGTTGCCTACAATGAGGCCTATCCGACGCATGACTTCTTTGTCGTTACCAAAGTCTACAGTAACGAATTTGACTAGGTTGCTCTCGAGGAAGTCCTTAAAATCCTGGCACTCGACGCCGGCATGGCATATGTGGTAGACCAAGCATAAGTCATGCACGCAAACCTGGATCACGGCGGGCTTCTTCCTCTCTTCGTCCTTTAGATCCTTCTCTCGTCCCAGGACTGTGGTGTACTCAACATCTAGCCCCGCGACCCACTCATCATCTGAGTCTTCGAACATGCGTCTGAAGCGAGAAAGGCATCCTTTCACCGTCGCGGAAGAACGGGTGTAGATGACGTCGAACTCATCGCCGGTGATGGTTCTAACCTTGTACTCACAACCGATCGGGGAGATTTGGGATGCCATGGATTTGGGAGGAGGGTTAGGATTAGTGGAACTGCCGTAATGTGAATGGACGGGATGACCAGGAGCGAACCGTCGTAGTATTGAAGGACGTGCGGGGACGAGTAGGAGCGAACTGCCATCGTGCAAACGGCAGGGTAGTGGCTTTCCATTCTCCCATGATACGGGCTTCCGAGAGCCCTTGGATCTGAGATCGAACGGTTGCATGGCATGATTCTAGACCTATGTGTTGGGGAACGTAGTAATTTCAAAAATTTCCTACGCACACACAAGATCATGGTGATGCATAGCAACGAGAGGGGAGAGTGTTGTCTACATACCCTCGTAGACCAGAAGCGGAAGCGTTATGACAGCGTGGTTGATGTAGTCGTACGTCTTCACGGCTCGACCGATCAAGCACCGAAACTACGACACCTCCGAGTTCTAGCACACGTTCAGCTCGATGACGATCCCCGGACTCCGATCCAGCAAAGTGTCGGGGAAGAGTTCCGTCAGCACGACGGCGTGGTGACGATCTTGATGTTCTACCGTCGCACGGCTTCGCCTAAGCACCGCTGCAATATTATCGAGGACTATGGTGGAAGGGGGCACCGCACACGGCTAAGAAAACGATCACGAGGATCAACTTGTGTGTCTATGGGGTGCCCCCTGCCCCCGTATATAAAGGAGTGGAGGAGGGGAGGGCCGGCCCTCTCTATGGCGCACCCTAGGGGAGTCCTACTCCCACCGGGAGTAGGATTCCCCCTTTCCTAGTCCAACTAGGAGTCCTTCCAAGTAGTAGGAGTAGGAGACAAGGAAGGGGAAGAGGGAAGAGAAGGAAGGAGGGGGCGCCGCCCCTCCCCCTAATCCAATTCGGACTAGTCAATGGGGGGGGTGCGCGGCCTGCCTCTCCCTCTCCCCTAAAGCCCAATAAGGCCCATATACTTCTTCCCCCGTATTCCGGTAACTCCCCGGTACTCCGAAAAATACCCGAACCACTCGGAACCTTTCCGATGTCCGAATATAGTCGTCCAATATATCGATCTTTACGTCTCGACCATTTCGAGACTCCTCGTCATGTCCCCGATCTCATCTGGGACTCTGAACTCCTTCAGTACATCAAAACTCATAAACTCATAATATAACTATCATCGAAACCTTAAGCGTGCGGACCCTACGGGTTCGAGAACAATGTAGACATGACCGAGACACGTCTCCGGTCAATAACCAATAGCGGAACCTGGATGCTCATATTGGCTCCTACATATACTACGAAGATCTTTATCGGTCAGACCGCATAACAACATACGTTGTTCCCTTTGTCATCGGTATGTTACTTGCCCGAGATTCGATCGTCGGTATCTCAATACCTAGTTCAATCTCGTTACCGGCAAGTCTCTTTACTCGTTCTGTAATACATCATCCCGCAACTAGCTCATTAGTTGCAATGCTTGCAAAGCTTAAGTGATGTGCATTACCGACAGGGCCCAGAGACACCTCTCCGACAATCGGAGTGACAAATCCTAATCTCGAAATACGCCAACCCAACATATACCTTTGGAGACACCTGTAGAGCTCCTTTATAATCACCCAGTTACGTTGTGATGTTTGGTAGCACACAAAGTGTTCCTCCGGCAAACGGGAGTTGCATAATCTCATAGTCATAGGAACATGTATAAGTCATGAAGAAAGCAATAGCAACATACTAAACGATCGGGTGCTAAGCTAATGGAATGGGTCATGTCAATCACATCATTCTTCTAATGATGTGACCCCGTTAATCAAATAACAACTCTTTTGTTCATGGTTAGGAAACATAACCATCTTCGATTAACGAGCTAGTCAAGTAGAGGCATACTAGTGACACTCTGTTTGTCTATGTATTCACACATTTATTATGTTTCCGGTTAATACAATTCTAGCATGAATAATAAACATTTATCATGATATAAGGAAATAAATAATAACTTTATTATTGCCTCTAGGGCATATTTCCTTTAGTCTCCCACTTGCACTAGAGTCAATAATCTAGTTCACATCGCCATGTGATTCAACACTAATAGTTCACATCACCATGTGATTAATACCCATAGTTCACATCGTCATGTGACCTACACCCAAAGGGTTTACTAGAGTCAGTAATCTAGTTCACATCGTTTATGTGATTAACACCTAAAGAGTACTAAGGTGTGATCATGTTTTGCTTGTGAGATAATTTTAGTCAACGGGTCTGTCACATACAGATCCGTAAGTATTTTGCGAATTCTATGTCTACAATGCTCTGCACGGAGCTACTCTAGCTAATTGCTCCCACTTTCAATATGTATCCAGATTGAGACTTAGAGTCATCTGGATCAGTGTCAAAATTTGCATCGACGTAACCCTTTACGACGAACCCTTTTTGTCACGTCCATAATCGAGAAACATATCCTTATTCCACTAAGGATAATTTTGACCGCTGTCCAGTGATCTACTCCTAGATCACTATTGTACTCCCTTGCCAAAAACAGTATAGGGTATACAATAGATCTGGTACATAGCATGGCATACTTTATAGAACCGATGGCTGAGGCATAGGGAATGACTTTCATTCTTTTTCTATCTTCTTCCGTGGTCGGGCTTTGAGTCTTACTCAACTTCACACCTTGTAATACAGGCAAGAACTCTTTCTTTGACTGTTCCATTTTGAACTTACTTCAAAATCTTGTCAAGGTATGTACTCATTGAAAAACTTATCAAGCGTCTTGATCTATCTCTATAGATCTTGATGCTCAATATGTAAGTAGCTTCACCGAGGTCTTTCTTTGAAAAACTCCTTTCAAACACTCCTTTATGCTTTGCAGAATAATTCTACATTATTTCCGATCAACAATATGTCATTCACATATACTAATCAGAAATGTTGTAGTGCTCCCACTCACTTTCTTGTAAATACAGGCTTCACCACAAGTCTGTATAAAACTATATGCTTTGATCAAGTTATCAAAGCGTATATTCCAACTCCGAGATGCTTGCACCAGTCCATAGATGGATCGCTGGAGCTTGCATATTTTGTTAGTACCTTTAGGATTGACAAAACTTTCATGTTGCATCATATACAACTCTTATTTAATAAATCCATTAAGGAATGTAGTTTTGTTTATCCATTTGCCAGATTTCATAAAATGTGGCAATTACTAACATGATTTGGACAGACTTAAGCATAGATACGAGTGAGAAACTCTCATCGTAGTCAACACCTTGAACTTGTCGAAAACCTTTTTGCGACAATTCTAGCTTTGTAGATAGTAACACTACTATCAGTGTCTATCTTCCTCTTGAAGATCCATTTAATCTCAATGGCTTGTCGATCAATGGGCAAGTCAATCAAAGTCTATACTTTGTTCTCATACATGGATCTCATCTCAGATTTCATGGCCTCAAGCCATTTCGCGGAATCTGGGCTCATCATCACTTCCTCATAGTTCGTAGGTTCGTCATGGTCAAGTAACATGACCTCCAGAATAGGATTACCGTACCACTCTGGTGTGGATCACACTCTGGTTTACCTACGAGGTTCGGTAGTAACTTGATCTGAAGTTACATGATCATCATCATTAGCTTCCTCACTAATTGGTGTAGTAGTCACAGGAACAGACTTCTGTGATGAACTACTTTCCAATAAGGGAGCAGGTATAGTTACCTCATCAAGTTCTACTTTCCTCCCACTCACTACTTTCAAGAGAAACTCCTTCTCTAGAAAGGATCCATTCTTAGCAACGAATGTCTTGCCTTCGGATCTGTGATAGAAGGTGTACCCAACAGTCTCCTTTGGGTATCCTATGAAGACATATTTCTCTGATTTGGGTTTGAGCTTACCAGGATGAAACTTTTTTATATAAGCATCACAATCCCAAACTTTAAGAAACGACAACTTTGGTTTCTTGCCAAACCACAGTTCAGATTGTGTCGTCTCAACGGACTTAGATGGTGCCCCTTATTAACGTGAATGCAGCTGTCTCTAATGCATGATCCCAAAACGATATTGGTAAATCGGTAAGAAACATCATAGATTGTACTATATCCAATAAAGTACGGTTATGACGTTCAGACACACCATTATGCTGTGGTGTTCCAGGTGGCATGAGTTTGTGAAACTATTCCACATTGTTTTAATTGAAGACCAAACCCGTAACTCAAATCTTCATCTCTGCGATCAGATCGTAGAAACTTTATTTTCTTGTCACGATGATTTTCCACTTCACTCTGAAATACTTTGAACTTTTCAGACTTATGTTTCATCAAGTAGATATACCCATATCTGCTCAAATCATCTGTGAAGGTCAGAAAATAACGATACCCGCCGCGAGCTCCAACACTCATCAGATCGCATACATCAGTATGTATTATTTCCAATAAGTCAGTTGCTTGCTCCATTGTTCCGGAGAATGGAGTCTTAGTCATTTTGCCCATGAGGCATGGTTCGCAAGCATCAAGTGATTCATAATCAAGTGATTCCAAAATCCCATCAGCATGGAGTTTCTTCATGCGCTTTACACCAATATGACCTAAATGGCAGTGCCACAAATAAGTTGCACTATCATTATTAACTTTGCATCTTTTGGTTTCAATATTATGAATATGTGTGTCACTACGATCGAGATCCAACGAACCATTTTCATTGGGTGTATGACCATAGAAGGTTTTATTCATGTAAATAGAACAACAATTTTTTTCTCTTACTTAAATGAATAACCGTATTGCAATAAACATGATCAAATCATATTCATGCTCAACGCAAACACCAAATAACACTTATTTAGGTTCAACACTAATCCCGAAAGTATAGGGAGTGTGCGATGATGATCATATCAATCTTGGAACCACTTCCAACACACATCGTCACTTTACCCTTAACTAGTCTCTGTTCATTCTGCAACTCCCGTTTCGAGTTACTACTCTTAGCAACTGAACCAGTATCAAATACCGAGGGGTTGCTACGAACACTAATAAAGTACACATCAGTAATCTGTATATCAAATATACCTTTGTTTATTTTGCCATCCTTCTTATCCGCCAAATACTTGGGGCAGTTCTGCTTCCAGTGACCAGTCCCTTTGCAGTAGAAGCACTTAGTCTCAGGCTTAGGACCAGACTTGGGCTTCTTCACTTGAGCAGCAACTTGCTTGCCGTTCTTCTTGAAGTTCCCCTTCTTCCCTTTGCCCTTTTCTTGAAACTAGTGGTTTCGTCAACCATCAACACTTGATGTTTTTCTTGATTTCTACCTTCGTCGATTTCAGCATCACGAAAATCTTGGGAATCGTTTCTATTATCCCTTGCATATTATAGTTCATCACGAAGTTCTACTAACTTGGTGATGGTGACTAGAGAATTCTGTCAATCACTATCTTATCTGGAAGATTAACTCCCACTTGATTCAAGCGATTGTAGTACCCAGACAATCTGAGCACATGCTCACTAGTTGAGCGATTCTCCTCCATCTTTTAGCTATAGAACTTGTTGGAGACTTCATATCTCTCAACTCGGGTATTTGCTTGAAATATTAACTTCAACTCCTGGAACATCTCATATGGTCCATGACGTTCAAAACGTCTTTGAAGTCCCGATTCTAAGCCGTTAAGCATGGTGCACTAAACTATCAATTAGTCATCATATCGAGCTAGCCAAACGTTCATAATGTATGCATCTACTCCTGCAATAGGTCTGTCACCTAGCGGTGCATCAAGGACATAATTCTTCTATGCAGCAATGAGGATAAACCTCAGATCATGGATCCAATCCGCATCATTGCTACTAACATCTTTCAACACAATTTTCTCTAGGAACATATCAAAAATAGAGGGAAGCAACAACGCGAGCTATTGATCTACAACATAGATATGCTAATACTACTAGGACTAAGTTCATGATAAATTAAAGTTCAATTAATCATATTACTTAAGAACTCCCACTTAGATAGACATCCCTCTAATCCTCTAAGTGATCACGTGATCCAAATCAACTAAACCATGTCCGATCATCACGTGAGATGGAGTAGTTTCAATGGTGAACATCACTATGTTGATCATATCTACTATATGATTCACGCTCGACCTTTCGGTCTCCGTGTTCTGAGGCCATATCTGTATATGCTTGGCTCGTCAAGTATAACCTGAGTATTCCGCGTGTGCAACTGTTTTGCACCTGTTGTATTTGAACGTAGAGCCTATCACACCCGATCATCACGTGGTGTCTCAGCACGAAGAACTTTTGCAACTGTGCATACTCAGGGAGAACACTTCTTGTTAATGAGTGAGAGATCATCTTAAAATGCTACCATCAAACAAAGCAAAATAAGATGTATAAAAAAGATAAACATCATATGCAATCAAAATATGTGACATGATATGGCCATCATCATCTTGCGCCTTTGATTTCCATCTCCAAAGTATTGTCATGATCTCTATCGTCACCGGCATGACACCATGATCTTCATCATCTTGATCTATATCAATGTGTCGTCACGTGGACGTCTCGCCAACTATTGCTCTTGCAACTATTGCTATCGCATAGCAATAAAGTAAAGCAATTATTTGGCGCTTGCATCTTATGCAATAAAGAGACGACCATAAGGCTTTTGCCAATTGTCGATAACTTCAACAAAACATGATCATCTTATACAAAAACTTATAACTCATCACGTCTTGACCATATCACATCACAACATGCTCTGCAAAAACAAGTTAGACGTCCTCTACTTTGTTGTTGCAAATTTTACGTGGCTGCTACGGGCTTAGGAAGAACTGTTCTTACCGACGCATAAAAACAAGTTAGACGTCAAGTTGGTGCTGTTTTAACCTTCGCAAGGACCGGGCGTAGCCACACTCGGTTCAACTAAAGTTGGAGAAACTGACACCCGCTAGCCACCTGTGTGCAAAGCACGTCGGTAGAACCAGTCTCGCGTAAGCGTATGCGTAATGTCGGTCAGGGCCGCTTCATCCAACAATACCGCCGAACCAAAGTATGACATGCCGGTAAGCAGTATGTCTTATATCGCCCACAACTCACTTGTGTTCTACTCGTGCACAACATCAACATATAAAACCTAGGCTCGGATGCCACTGTTGGGGAACGTAGTAATTTCAAAATTTTCCTACGCACACGCAAGATCATGGTGATGCATAGCAACAAGAGGGGAGAGTGTTGTCTACGTACCCTCGTAGACCAGAAGCGGAAGCGTTATGACAACGCGGTTGATGTAGTCGTACGTCTTCACGGCTCGATCGATCAAGCACCGAAACTACGACACCTCTGAGTTCTAGCACACGTTCAGCTCGATGACGATCCCCGGACTCCGATCCAGCAAAGTGTCGGGGAAGAGTTCCGTTAGCACGACGGCGTGGTGACAATCTTGATGTTCTACCGTCGCAGGGCTTCGCCTAAGCACCGCTGCAATATTATCGAGGACTATGGTGGAAGGGGGCACCGCACACGGCTAAGAAAACGATCACGAGGATCAAGTTGTGTGTCTATGGGGTGCCCCCTGCCCCCGTATATAAAGGAGTGGAGGAGGGGAGGGCCGGCCCTCTCTATGGCGCACCCTAGGGGAGTCCTACTCCCACCGGGAGTAGGATTACCCCTTTCCTAGTCCAACTAGGAGTCCTTCCAAGTAGTAGGAGTAGGAGACAAGGAAGGGGAAGAGGGGAGAGAAGGAAGGAGGGGGCGCCGCCCCTCCCCCTAGTCCAATTCGGACTAGTCAATGCAGGGGCGCGCGGCCTGCCTCTCCCTCTCCCCTAAAGCCCAATAAGGCCCATATACTTCTTCCCCCGTATTCCGGTAACTCCCCGGTACTCCGAAAAATACCCGAAGCACTCGGAACCTTTCCGATGTCCGAATATAGTCATCCAATATATCGATCTTTACGTCTCGACCATTTCGAGACTCCTCGTCATGTCCCCGATCTCATCCGGGAGTCCGAACTCCTTTGGTACATCAAAACTCATAAACTCATAATATAACTGTCATCGAAACCTTAAGCATGCGGACCCTACGGGTTCGAGAACAATGTAGACATGACCGAGACACGTCTCCGATCAATAACCAATAGTGGAACCTAGATGCTCATATTGGCTCCTACATATTCTACGAAGATCTTTATCGGTAAGACCGCATAACAACATACGTTGTTCCCTTTGTCATCGGTATGTTACTTGCCTGAGATTCGATCGTCGGTATCTCAATACCTAGTTCAATCTCGTTATTGGCAAGTCTCTTTACTCGTTCCGTAATACATCATCCCACAACTAACTCATTAGTTTCAATGCTTGCAAGGCTTAAGTGATGTGCATTACTGAGAGGGCCCAGAGATACCTCTCCGACAATCAGAGTGACAAATCCTAATCTAGAAATACGCCAACCCAACATGTACCTTTGGAGACACCTGTAGAGCTCCTTTATAATCACCCAGTTACGTTGTGACGTTTGGTAGCACACAAAGTGTTCCTCTGGCAAACGGGAGTTGCATAATCTCATAGTCATAGGAACATGTATAAGTCATGAAGAAAGCAATAACAACATACTAAACGATCGGGTGCTAAGCTAATGGAATGGGTCATGTAAATCACATAATTCTTCTAATGATGTGATCCCGTTAATCAAATAACAACTCTTTTTTTCATGGTTAGGAAACATAACCATCTTCGATTAACAAGCTAGTCAAGTAGAGGCATACTAGTGACACTCTGTTTGTCTATGTATTCACACATGTATTATGTTTCCGGTTAATACAATTCTAGCATGAATAATAAACATTTATCATGATATAAGGAAATAAATAATAACTTTATTATTGCCTCTAGGGCAGATTTCCTTCACTATGGGTGAATATCCTATCTTGGAGGGTTATTCTACAAATTTTCAGCAACTTAGCATGCGACCATTTAATCTCAGATCCAAGGGTTGCCAGAAGCCCGTATCGTGGTCGTGCCTACCACGACCGTCGCGTCGCTCGTGCGGTCGCGCCCTTGGAGATTTAACACGGTGCGTTAGGCTATCTGATGTTGGCATGTCATACATAGTCATCACTTAGTCACTCATACTACAACATGGTTTTGGCTATAAGGTTGGCTATAAGTGTATATTTTTTACTTCTCTCTATCTCTTTCTTCGTACTCCCTCCGTCCCATAATATAAGAACGTTTTTGACACTAGTGTAGTGCCAAAAACGTTCTTATATTATGGGACACGGGGAGTACAAGTATTTATTGCATTTGCCAAGGAGTGACCTCTTCCAATGAAATGGTGTTGCTAAGTTTGCTTCATTTAATTAGCTATAGACTCAAAATTGTCTTTTCACCTAGGTACACGCGCTTAGCACCGTTTCTTCCTTGGGTCACCAAACTAGTCTCTCTCTTCTTGGTTAACTTGCCACATCAGACTTTATGCCTATGTGGCAAGCTTAAGCACCTGTAGGAGCAAGTAAGTACACTAGTGCGCTTTACATGGCATTTTTGCATATGTGGAGGAAAGAGAGGCAAGGAAAAAGTGGAGAAGTGGGCTCTCATGCAAGAGCCAGCCTCTACTACATGGTGGAGCATTGGGAGAGGCACCTATATGGAGGTGGTCAGGAATCGGGAGACTCACGCCGGTTGTAGTGCCGCAGTTAAAATGATAATGGCAAGTCAAATCACGGGGCCCCACCTGTCCAGCAGTAACTCGCTGTCAAATCACACAGCCCTACGTTTGCAGCAGCCTACTCCCTCGTCTTCTCGCGTCTCTGTCGAACCGACTAGGCGGAACTGCCCCGCCTACCTTGCAGGAAAAGCCCGCGCAGTATACTCCCTCCGTCTAGGTGACCAAGGTGGAGAGGAAAACGAGAGAACTTAATGTTTAGTACTTCGTATTTGCTAAGGCTGGTTGTAATGGTACTAGCCTTAGCAATTTTGATGAGGTGTCATAGAATTAAATGAAGAAAGAGAGAGAGTTGAGTACTATGTGTCATACATGGCAATAAATAAAGTACTACATGATACTAATATATGATACATGGCGCAGGAGTACTAAGTATTATTAATACAGTTTTGCTAGAACTCATCTAGATGAGATATAATTTGGTCTAATTCATCTTTTATAGCCATTGGATGTGATGCTATATAAGATGTGTGTGTGCTGACGTGGGTTGTATTTGTTCTTGTGCAACGAACTGACCACTGCATGTCATGTTTGATAGTCTCAAGTCATTAAAAGCATACAAGCCCCACATCTCTTCTTCGTTGATTCATCTATTTATGTCAAAAAATAAGAAACGACGTGAGAGTTAATGCACCACGCCTATGTGTTTACTATTTGGTTTTCGTAAGATGACTTAATACTCACCTAGACGGAGGGAGTATTCGATTTGACAGCAGGCGGCGCAGTTCCTGATACGGCTTTAATGCAGACGAGGGAGGGAGTAGCGGTTCCCGTTATGTTGAATGGCCAATGCATCCTCCTTCAATTAATGCATGAGGGAAGTAATGGGAGGAGGTCCGGGAAAAGAGGCTGCACAATGTGAATGCAACGCAGTTTGCCCTCATTGCCCTCATATAAAGGCGCCCTCCATTCCAATGCATCTACCACATCGTATGCACCTAAGCATTTGCCTAAGCACCTACACTAAGCGCCAAAGAGCTCACTCCAGACCCATGGCGGCGATGCGCGTGAGCGGCCAGCGGCTGCACCAGATGGTCCACGACGCCGGCCTGCGGCATGGCGCCGAGGATCGTCTCCAGACGGTGTTGGAGACCGGCTAGTGGATGGCTGCCATCGATGCCAACTACGACTCTCAGTTGGACCAGATGATCGTTGCCACCAGCAACAAGTTCACCGTCCTCAAGAAGCTCACGGACGACATAGTCGTACTCCTCCAGCCCGCGCACCCGGGCTCCTCATTGCTTTCCACCCTAATCGGCCTCCATGGCCGGAACCTCTTTCAAGCACTGGTGGCCCTGCGACTGCCCGCCGACGCCATGAAGAATGTCCACCTGGAGATCACGCTCGCCGTGATGTGCCTCGCCCTGCAAGAATTCGTTGACCTACACATCCACGTGTACGAGCAAATCGTGTACATAGGTATCTACAAGGCCAGTGAGGATGCTACGACATTGGCCTTCCTCAACCGGCTAGAAGCCTTGGATGCCTTTGCTGAGAAGCACCTTGACCTCACCACAAAAGCCACCGCTCCTTAGCCGCCGGTCGATGGCCCAGCGCACTAAGTTGGGGAGGAGGAGGTCGTACGTTCGTGGATCCATATTTCTTCTTGCCTTCTGTAACCACCACTGCGATCGCATCATTGTGGCCTTAATTCTTGTTGTGTTGTTGCATTCTCATTCCAGTCAATACCGACATGTGCGATCCCTTTGCTTAATTGTATGCATCACTATAACTAGTACTCCATCCGTCAATTTATAAGTTGTGCTTACCTTTTCCATCAACTTCGTGCAACGCACGAGCATCTTGCTAGAAACACTAGAATATGTCTATATAATCCGTATGTGATAGTCCATTTGAAATCTCAAAAAAGACAAATATTTAGGTACAGAGGGAGTAATATATTAGGAGTATATCAAAACAATAGTGATTTCTTTCAAGTTTGTGAACAAATACTACTATTCTACTACTTTGGATCCGTCGCAACGCACGGGCACATTGTTGGTAAAAGGAAAAGGCATGCCGCGTTTGCATCGCACCCCCACACACCCAGGAATTGGGAGTACAACATGGCCCGTCCGGCACGACACATAGCTTAGGGAAGGCGTGTTGCCTAGCATTTTCACTTTCATGTGGGACCGCCGTTGAGCAAACCGACACCCCGCCCGCCGCTGGGTTGGAAAACAGAAATGAGGGGAAGATCTAGCTGTAGCACAGAAGCCAAGAAATTTGGTGTCAGATGGGGCTCATTGATAGAGTAGGAGCATTCCGTACTAGTACTACTCCTACTAGTACCAAGTTTGTACTCCTAATACTATATTACTAGTACTACCACTATACAACTAGTAGGTACGTGCACGGCACAGCATCATAGGAACAAAAATGGGAAGATCTTATTTTGGGTGATTTATCTTTTTTAATCAATGTAGTATGAATAATATGATGTGGGGGGCACCCATGAAGCTTATGTAGCTTGGTTGCATGGCTATGGAAGGTTACCGAAAAATAAATAGATAATACCTTTAGAGTGCACTCCACTAAATAGATATACTTTGGATCCATTTCAACGGACCGGCACATCTATATCTATACCCCCTATATAGTGTGTGAAAAACTTTGAAAGTTGGTCGTTGGATGAAGCCAATCCGACGGTACAAAGATGGCAAATCCGCGCACTATTGGCCATTGGATATCATCCACCAGATTCTGCCACATGTATAATCTAGAAGACTCCATGGTTGAACTTAATTCATGACTAACTTTGCCACAACTAAGCTTAGGCAAAGTTATTATTTCTTCAAAATGAGAGCCACAAGTTGGCAAGCCTAAGGGAATCTTGCCACATTTTTTGTGTGTATGTCATGTGGGGCCTTAGTGTGGCTTGCCTAAGGTGTGGCTTGAACCAAACACTCACCTAAGTTAATCAAACTTGCCTAACCTTACATTCCACCAGATTTTGCCACATGTTAGAATCCAGAAAGCCCCACATGTAGAAGCATAATGCACAAACCACCAGAATCTCATGCATGCAATGCACGTGTACCTTACTAGTACTAGTTGGTAGTAGTAAGAAACAAATTCCAGTTTTGGCACGAGCTCGTACTATGGGAGCACCACAAGGCCTACCGCAGGAGTTACATTTCCCTCTCGGGGCCCACGGGGCCGAACTTCAGTGGCTTAGTGCTCGGCCTATGAGTCAATGACATGCGGACCTTAAATGCGGCTGGCCCACATGTCATTCTCATGGTGGTGGCGTGGTTTGCGACTCACTCGTTTGAGATGAATCGGCCGCTGGTGGCGTGGCCGTGGCGAGGGTGCCACAGCTGGGCGTCGGGGCATTACGAGGCATAGATGGCCACACTGGTGGGTACTACTTGTAGTACATAAGTACTCCAGCTGAGGATTGATGCCCAGGATGAAATGTGTCACAGCCGCTGGATGAAAATTCGATGGTGCGGGAGTACGGATCGGAGCACAGCAGCGGAGCAGGCAAACCGCATCCAATCGGGTGTTATTGTGGTAGAAAGTTGATGGTCGCCGCAGTTCAGCTGGCCCGCATGTCATGCACACAAAGGCAGAGGAGCGGTGGGGCCGAGAGGGATGAGGGGCACGTCGGGGGGATGAGGATCCCCTGACGCGAACAATCCTACCATTCTGTCACTGACATGTGGGACCCATAAGCGTGGGTCCCACCTATCAGCGAAGGAAAGGCAGGGCAAGGCAGTGATAGCCACGTCAGAGGATCCATGTCCACATCGGGGGACATCGTGCCGTGGGTTGGAGCGGCGTCGTGGAAATCGCGTGTGGGTGTAGCAGTGGTAGAAACAAGAAACGTGATGGTCGCCGTGGTTCAACTTCCATGGACAAGCTGTCATGTCTGCTGACACATGTATATCAAAACTAGAGTGTTTATATTTCAAGCACGTGAACAAGTATTATTCTACTACTTTGGATCCATTGCAACGCACGGGCCAGCACATTGATAGTAGTAGTGTCCATCTCTATCTCTAGAGGCCTTCCCTCGTTCATCCTTTTCTCTCACAAGATAAACTACTCATACAAATGCATCTTGATGTTCCGTGGAACACACGAGGATGTTTCCTTGGGGGTCTCTCCAGCGCGGCGTGGCCATAGTTGCAAGTTGACGCCCCTTGAGATGCCGACATTGCGGGGCATTCGGACTTCCTCCGATGAGCAGGTAAGACGAGTTTGATCACGTAGTAAATGTATTATAAAGACTACTTCCGTGTCCATTTCCTAATTCTCCCCCTGCCCACTGTTTCACAGGTTAGGCTCGATGCGAGTGGAGATTGGCTTGCATATGTACGGGAGGGTACCAACATCAATTTACACAACATTTACAACGGTGACACCATTCCTGTAGAACCTTTGTCCAACATTGGGATCAGCCATGCAACGGGCCACCGCATGAATTGGTATGATGGAACCACGGTGAGATTGAATAAGATAGCACAAACCTTGCACATGGCGGTCAAAGGCGGACCATGCTATCTGCGGCTGATTTGTTGCCGTACGAGTAGGAAGACGTTGTGCTCCTTTCTAACCGCATCTTCACGGTAACAAACCAGGGGACTTATTTTGTATGGGACACATCCTACGATATACTCCCTCTCTCCCATTTTATTTGTTTTGAATCTTTTCATTTTATAAGTTTCAAATTCAAATTTAGAGCTCCCCATCACATGTTGAGATTACAATGTCATTAAATTGTTGCGTGCATGTATAGTAAAGAAACAAATCTCGAGTTTGGCACGAGTTCGTGCTGCGGGAGCACCACAAGCCCTGGCGCAGAAGTTACATTTCCCTCTCAGGGCCGTCGGGACTGAGCTTCAGTGCCTTACTACACCTACCTTTGAGTCAATAACATGTGGACCCGATAGGTGACTGGTCCACATGCAGTGCTCCCGTAGGCAGAGGGGTAGTGGGGCAAAGAGGGGTGAGCCGCAGGTCGGGGACGTGTGGTTTCATGGGTTCGAGCGGCGTTGTGGGAATCGCGGGTGGCTGTGGTAGAAACTTGATGCTCGCCGCATTTTAGGTGGCCCACATGTCATGCACACAAAGGCAGAGGGGCGGTGCGGCCGAGAGGGGTGAGGCGCACGTCGGGGGGCGTGGTGCTGTGGGTTGGAGAGGCATCGTGGCAATCGCGAGATGAAACGTGATGGTCGCCGTAGTTGAACTTCCATGGACAAGTTGTCATGTCTACGGACACATGCACTGCATACCGATCACTGGAAGGAGTAGCAGAGAAAGCTATATATGCAGATAAATAGTTCCTTATAGTCAAGCGGACCCACGCTACTACTCTGTTCCAAAGACATGCACACCATCGAAATAGTCCATCTATATCAATATACACCGAGAGGGAATAATTTTTTTTACAAGAGAGGAAATAGTTCATCCATCCATAATGCCCTCCTGCTGGTGCAGCCTTTTCTTCTTCTTCTTCTTCTTCTTCTTCTTCTTCTTCTTCTTCTTCTTCTTCTTCTTCTTCTTCTTCTTCTTCTTCTTCTTCTTCTTCTTCTTCTTCTTGTTGTTGTTGTTGTTGTTGTTCTCATTCTCTGTGGGAGAAGGCTTCGCAACAAGCTCTTTGGACCATGCAGCTATCTCAAAAATCACACGGGCATCGAGGGCAGCATATTTTATCCGCTCGTACGTCAAGGGATAATTCTCCCATCCAGACGACCTTAATGCCACCGCCTCATCACCCTTCTGAAGATTTGTACCGAGCACAAAATTTTCTACGTCGAATAGGGATGGTGTCTGTTTATCAGAATCTTCTACAGGAATTTTGATTCTGGTTTGTAGGTCAGCGATGCTTTTCAAATCAAGGTTGTACGGCTCCAGCTTGTGTTTGTCCCCTTCGATGGCTGCCCCACAGAAGTATACGTCCTCCCGAGACAAGAAATCGTGAATCTCACCTGGTATGGAGGGCGAGTGTATGATGTGGTACACCAAAACATCATCTTCGAGGCATAGCTGAAGGACGGCGGCGCGCTGGATCTTCCCAGGGGCACGCTCCATGTACTCTACGTCGAGACTGATGACCCTCGTCTCTACCTATTAGAGGGAGTTGGATACATTGTTGATCCACTGCCGAACAACCCTTGGGTGGATGGTGATGGTGGCAACTATGCACATAGAGCCTTCGACGAGGACATGTTGGACGCTAAAAACCTGCATCTCAATCTCTTTCGCCATTTGGAACCGCTGGAATGGAGGGCTATGGTTTGGAGAATTAGGATTAGATGGCTAGTCTAACTGAAGTAGTAGATGATTATTTAAAGAGGTTAAAACAATGTGAACGCAGTGGGGTTTGGATGCAAATGAAGTCGAAGGGGAGGTGAAGAAGCCGAGGAGAATCGGTTCCCGATGGAGAAGTAAATGGGAGAAGTGGCGTGCAGGCAGTTGATTAGACGACTAGGTAGACTAAACGAAAAGGCTATGCGGGTAGACTGATGAGTCATACCTGTTCGTGTACATGCCCATCCTTCCTGATAGGTGGGACCTATGCAAACAGATAAAAAAATGTGTCATAGTTTTTTTTGAGCGCGTGAGTCGGAGACACAACATTCTCTGGTTAAGGAATACTCCCTCCGTTTAGGTGAGTATAAGTCACCTTATGAAAATCAGGTTTTCCAAAACCTTTAGGCGTGGAGCATTAACTTCTTGCTCGATCCCCTCCCAGTCTCATTAGCCAGCGTTCTCTTCCTCTGCTGCCGCGTTCTACCTTTCCATTTTTCCTCTTCTCAAGTGTGGAACGATCTGCATGCCGTCCTTGATGCACCAGAACGACCACTGCATGCATCGCGGTAGGGCGTTGATTGGGCATGCACGAGAATTTGGTTCTACTCGCAATATGGATGATACCTGAACGATGAAGTGAACATGCATGCTAGCACGGGAGACCTATTTCCGCTATACAATGTTGTTTCTTGCATTATCCTACTCATACTCTGAACAATGTTGATCTTACATTAACAATGCCTGTCCTTTTTTATATGATGCAGTGTCCCTACAGTTACTATGCTTTGTAATCACACCACATTTGCCAAAAACAGGGAAGCACAACTAGTTCCTCGCTCGATCAGACGACGACAAAAGACTGATGATCATTCGGACACATGAGCCGGAAAAGTTATATTGCAAAAACCCCACTATATACAAGCACCGTGTAATACGTGAGTATCCGGACAGTGGTTGTTATGTCTATGAGCAGGATACCAGCTTGTTGGGGCCTTTAGGATTTTTTAGTTGGAGGCGGGTAAACAGCCTTGGTTCACACTCTTTGTTTCTCGGACTCAATTATCCGATTAACCAGGAGATCACCGTTGGCAAGGACCTTGATGGCAGAGAGGCTCTGTTTGCTATGGAAAACTGTGTCTACACGGCGAGCCCTAGGAGTTCAGGAGCAAACTCCCCTGATTGTCAACGATACAGCCTGCAGCCAAATGAAGGTGAGAATGACAAAGGCATCCGGATTAACTTTGATCCTTGGATGTCTTAATTACGACAGGCAGTGATGTGGTTCAAGCCTTCAGGTTGATAGGTAATTGGGCTGTTGCATCGAAAGGGTGGAGTACTGGTGTCTCCGGATCACTGTCGCTGAAGCAGGGCTGCAAATTATGATGGTGTTGGATCATCTCTTCAAATGAATTTGCTGTCTTTGCTGCTAGTTCTGGATGGGTAGTTCTTTCTTTTGTTATGCATATTCCTTGTCATTTGGTCATCCTCGTCTATGTCACTCTTACTATGTAATAGTTGCTTCTGTTTAGAATGTCATTCTCGTCTGGATCACGAGAGTCTGAGCGCTACAGATGGGTGCGTTTTGGTGGTGTAGCAAGACTTCTTATGAACTAGCATGTCTTGCTGTTTATGTCAGTAGTAGTCACTAGTCAGTGTTTGAATGTTGTATATATCATTGTTTCGAACTGTTTATTGTCTCGAACTACTGGTGGGCTAAATGAGGGCATCACCATTCTCCAGTGTTCAGAGTATATCTCCTTTTTTCAAGTTATATAATTTGAGCTCAGTGTCTTTTCGATGATGTACACTTGTTTGGGCCAATGAGGTGTCGTTGAATATGGGCCGAGTAGTAACGCAATGCCAAACATGTCAATTATGACTCTCAGGCCGGGCTCTCAAAAGATCCTGAAAAAAGGCCGGGCTCTCCAAAAAAGAAAGAAATAAGGACTCTTAGGCTGACATGTGGGCGCCACCGATGTGTGCGCTTGCGCACCAAGAGCATATTGGCGCGTGCTCGAAATTCATGCTACCTTTTCATCCCCAGTATCCGGCCCTCCCCCACCTCTGGAATCTCGATTCCTACACCAGTTCCCCCAAATCCCCCTCCTGTACTCCCTGTACTCAAGTGCACTATCATGTCGCCGGTCAACGTGGATCTCCGAGCCGGAGATCCTGAGGTCCGTCCTGCCTTCGGTCGCTGCGTGCTGTCGCTCAACAGCGGCATGGCGGCGCTTGACAACCAGTTTGCTGGCAAAGTGCTGATGGTAACCATCAACGGCGACCGGCCTCCCGTCTTGCCAGACGACCTTGTCAAAGCTCTTGGCATTGCGCACGGCATCCAAATAAGTGACTTGCTCATCGAAGTCTGTCCACCACCGGCTGATTTCTTCGTCAGGTTCCGGACAACTTTCGACTCCAGTCATGTGTTCAAATCTTCCCGGCGTTTGTTCTGCGATGGCGCGCTGGTGAGCTTTGATCGGTGGCACCCAGGATGGGGCTCGGTGCCCTCTGAGCTTGAGTTTTTTACAGAGCTTACCTTCCACGGCATGCCTCGATGTGCTTGGAACAGCGAGTCCATGAATGAGCTTATCAACGACCTTGGAGGTGAGCTCATAAGTATGTTTGTTCCTCCAGACAGCTGGGCTCTGACGATTATGGCATGGATGAAGAAGCCGTACACCATACCTAAGGTGATTGGTGTTGAGATACCAGTGCAGGAACCGGGGTTGTACTATTCGTCGCCACCAAGGCCGCCGCAGACCACGTTAGGGATGTACCTGTATCGAGTGTTCATGCATGTCGAAGAAGTGGTTAATCCATCAATCGAAGTCCTGCCGCCGCCGCTGGTGACAGGGTCCGTCGACGACGTCCATTACAGGAGTCAACGTCAAACTTTCCCCGTGTTGCTCGGAACGATGGATGGCACATGGCCTACTCCATCGCGCAGCGGAGGCCACTGCTTCTTTGGGAGAAGAGGCGGGGTTGGCTGCCTGGATGTGCTCTAATTTGAGGTAACAACTGAATCTTGTCAGATACTAGTTAAATCCGAGCTATGGTTGTGAAGCACTGATATGCCAGTACATTTGATTATGACCTGTTCTAATTTTGTACCTGAACTTTTTTTAGAAAGGGCTATACGTCAACTTAATGTGCTAGCAGAACTTATTGTGTTGTCCGTCTGTTTTCTTTGCACAACATTCAAGATATTTCCCCGTCATTGATAGAGACGATGAACCGTTATGTACGACTTCGTTGGTTTCAACATAGCCCTTCCCGTAGCGATCCACTACTTCCATCCTGATTGTGCCGCCTGCGTGAAATTTTTGTATGCAAGTTCAGTGTGCTATGATGTTCTATATGATTGTGTCAACTATATAAGTTTTTACTGGGCATTAGCAATGCATATGGCTGAAAGATGTATTTACAAGCATCGACCAATGAGTCTCTCTCTCTCTATCTCTCTCTCACACACGCACACACACACACACATGTGCACACGCACAAGTGGGACCCATTGAATTGTTTATTTGCTCATGACAGCTTTTAATTAGGTTCCACTGTAATCTAACTTTTTCTTAAGTTATTAATTGAGCTCAGTGACTTCAAAAAGTTGTACAGAAGCCTTGTTTGGGCCTTTCTGGCGTCGTTGAATGTGGGCTGAGTAACCATGTTAGGTTGTACTGTACTGCACAGGCCTTTTTTTCAACATCAGCAATCCAACTGGGCCGACAGTTGTACACAATATCCGGGTCAACTTGTTATTCTCCGCCCTGCTGGGCTGCAAACTTTCCTAGGAGGTATGCATTAGGCTTAACAAGAAAATGGACTTTAAGAAATAATAAATGGGATGTAATTATAATAACTAGACAGTTACTATGCACCAAACACGTAATTAGTTTGAAAAATATATTATTTTTGGAATTTGAAAATTTCAATTTCATTACTTGTTGCGCGCACAATATTTCGTTGGATTTTAACGTAATACAACTTTATTTTGAAATTATATTTAACCTGACTAGAAATTTCGGATAAAAATATTTTGGATCCCATCAAAATGTGGGACTTTTTTTTGAATTCTGTTTTGAGCGGTTGTTTGAAATTATTAATCGTTGTCCTAGCTAGAAGTTGGGCTATACTTTTAACAAACTATAAATGGGCTGTAGTAAATTCCATTAGAATTAAAAAAATGGGATGTACATTCTTACAAATCGCAAATGGGTTATATGTTCTCTGCCAAATCCGAGCTGTGGGCCTACTAAGTAGACGCGTACCAAGGGCTTTGTCAACTTAGTCAATATAAATGATTCTAGCTGCAGTGATCGTACGATGTCCATCCAACGGTCATAGTGCTTCTTCAACCTCTGGTCTTCTTGCTCCAGCAGCCCAAAGCAGCGCCGGTCGTGTCGCATGCTCCTGCCTCCCGCGGCCAGCTGTGATGCCGCAGAGGCCTCACCGCCCGTACTACTCCCACCGCTGGCCAGGCCATCCCTCTAATCACCCACACCCCTGTTATTATGCGGCGACGGCAGCCTCACACCGCAGCCGAACCAGTGAACCCTCGTACTCCTCTCCGCGCGGGCTTCCACTACTGCGTATTCCCCGGCTCCGCGTCGTCCCCTTCCTAGGCCTCGCCACCGTCCAGACCACCGCCCTGGTGCTCTCGACGTGGCGTGGTCAACGTGATCAACGACCGACTTCCATCGGAAGAGTACTGTACGTGGAGAGGCTGACAGCTGGGTCCAAGCGGTCGCAAGGAAGTGCCTCCTTATTACGCGCAAAATAATTGTTCCTCCACCTGACAGCAGGGACCCACCAGTCGGGCCACCTTATTTCGCAAAAAAAAATGTTTCCCCTGACTGCTGGGACCCATCGGACGGGCCATCGTATTTCGTGAAAAAAACGTTCCCCCCGCTGTCAGCTCGGACCCACCAGAAGTGCCTCCTTATTACGCACAAAAAAAATGAATACTCCCCCTGCTAGCTGGGACCCACTATGGTAGGAGGCTGACTTGTGGGCCTACTAAGTTGACTGGGACAGGGGCCTTTGTCAACTTTAGTCAATATGAACGATTCTAGCTCCAGTGACCGTACGATGTCCATCCAACGGCAGTTGTGCTTCTTCAACCTCTGGTCTTCTTGCTCCAGCCGCCCAAAGCAGCGCCGGTCGTGCCGCATGCTCCCGCCTCCCGTGGCCGGCTGTGCTGCCGCGGAGGCCTCACCGCCCCCTACTATTCCCACCGCTGCCAGGCCCTGCGGCGACGACAGCCTCACACCGCAGCCGAACCAGTGAACCCTCGTACTCCTCTCCGTGCGGGCTTCCACTACCGCGTCTTCCCTGGCTCCCCGTCGTCCCCTTCCTAGGCCTCGCCGTCGTCCACTGCCCTGGTGCTCTCGGCGCGGCGTGGTCAATGTGGTCAAGGAACGACTTCCATCGGACATGGACTGTACGTGGAGAGGCTGACAGCTGGGTCCATGGCCGCAGCAAGGAAGTGCCTCCTTATTATGCGGAAAATAATGATTCCTCCACCTGACAGCTGGGACCCACCGGACGGGCCACTGTATTTCGGGAAAAAATGTTTCTCCCTGACTGCTGGGACCCACCAGCTACATCTTCACACGCAAGGAAGTGCGTCCAAGCAAAAAAAACGATTCGCCCCCTGACTGCTGGGACCCACCAGCTACATCTTCGCAGGCAAGGAAGTGCTTGACAGTCGGGACCCACCTGGTCGAAGCTTACGTAGCGTTGTCATTCTGGTCGCGAACGTGTACGTACATATATACTGGTGGATGTAGAGGCGCGCACGTGTCGTAGTAGAGGCGCGTACGTGTCGTAGTAGAGGCGTGCACGTAGCATGTACACGTACGTACAGCGGCCAGGGTGCAAGAAAGAAAATATGGCCACGTATGTGTACATACGGGCGGGGTCTCGAACGCCTACTCGCGCATACGTACGACCAGGGCTCATGTACATGGCTGGGTCAGAATGGAGAAACAGCGTCGTCGTCGTGTTCATGGGGAGGCAACAGAATGTGTCGTGTTCATGGGGAGGCAACAGAATGCATCGTGTTCATCGGGAGGCAACGGAACGCGTGGGAGCCAACCGGCTGGGTCGGAACGGAATGCGTGGTCGTGTTCATCGGGAGGGCTTGGATGGAACAGGCAATGGAAACGAGGCCTGGCGTACCGCACAACGAAGGAAATGGACCTCCTACGTTCGGAACGGGGTCTTGTTGATCGGGAGGGGTCTGGCGTACTGCAAAACGGAGGAAACAGACCTCCTACGGTCGAAACGGGGGTCCTGTTGATCGGGAGGGGTGTGGCGTACCGCAAAACGGACGAAAGGACCTCCTACGGTCGAAACGGGGGTCCGTTGATCGGGACAGGTGTGGCTTACCGCAAAACGGACGAAACGGACCTCCGACGGTCGAAACAGGGGTCCTGTTCATCGGGAGAGGTGTGGCGTACCGCAAAACGGGACTCCACGGGATACGGCTCATCTCAACCATCGACCTCCTCCAGCCTCCACGGGATACCGTCGACCTCCTCCAGCCTCCACGGGCTCCTGTTCATCCAGCCTCCACCGCGCGCTACTCCACCGGCTACTGTTCAACCACCCCTCCATGGGCACCCCTCCACCGTCTACTATTCATCCAGCCCTCCACACCACGGGGTCCTGTTCAACCACCCTTCCACCATCTACTGTTCATCCAGCCCTCCACCACACCCCGGGGTCCTGTTCATCCAGAGGCAACGCCACCGCTCATTGTTCATCCAACCCCCCCCCCTACAACGCTCACTGTTCATCCAATCGATCGGCTTCAGTTAGCAGCAGTAGCGAAGGAATCGCTCGATCGGGTTCAGTTAACAGCCATCGATCGATCGCTCGGGTTCAGTAATGCGTAGCCTGCAGTGCAATCTCTCGGGTTCAGTTAGAGCCCAACGCCTCGCTCGGGTTTAGTTAGAGCCAACGCCTCGCACACATGCGCGTACATGTACGAGAGAAACGAGCATCCCTCGGCCCCCGACCTCCCACAGTAACCGGGAACTCCCAGAAATTTTCCTCCCCCTCGCTTCTACCATGGTTTTTTTCCGTCATGGACGGCCCAAAGAATGTCATGCAGCTGCGTCTCCGGCCCGCCCAGGACGAAAAGCCCATTTTCTGTCATGATTTTTTGTCATAGAAGTAGGAGCCCACCACAACTATGATGATACCGGGTTTTGTCACAATTATCGTCATAGAAGTGTCATATGTATGACAGAAAAAAAATTGTTCAGCCCAAAATGTCACGGATGTGTCTTTTTTTTTGTAGTGTTGGGGGGGGGGGAAGAGGTGAAGGAGAAGAAGGACAGGGGGCGCCTCCCCCCTCTCCTTGTCCTATTCGGACTAGGGGAGGGGCGCGCGGCCCTTGCCCTCGCCGCCTCTCCTCTCTTCCACTAAGGCCCACTATGGCCCATTAACTTCCCGGGGGGTTCCGGTAACCTCCCGGTACTCCGGTAAAATCCCGATTTCACCCGAAACACTTCCGATATCCAAACATAGGCTTCCAATATATCAATCTTCATGTCTCGACCATTTCAAGACTCCTCGTCATGTCCGTGATCACATCCGGGACTCCGAACAACCTTCGGTACATCAAAACATATAAACTCTTAATATAACTGTCATCGAAACGGTAAGCGTGCAGACCCTACGGGTTCGAGAACTATGTAGACATGACCGAGACACGTCTCCGGTCAATAACCAATAGCGGAACCTGGATGCTCATATTGGCTCCCACATATTCTACGAAGATCTTTATCGGTCAGACCGCATAACAACATACGTTGTTCCCTTTGTCATCGGTATGTTACTTGCCCGAGATTTGATCGTCGGTATCTCAATACCTAGTTCAATCTCATTGTCGGCAAGTCTCTTTACTCGTTCCGTAATACATCATCCTGCAACTAACTCATTAGTTGCAATGCTTGCAAGGTTTAAGTGATGTGCATTACCGAGAGGGCCCAGAGATACCTCTCCGGCAATCGGAGTGACAAATCCTAATCTCGAAATACGCCAACCCAGCAAGTACCTTTGGAGACACCTGTAGAGTACCTTTATAATCACCCAGTTACGTTGTGACGTTTGGTAGCACACAAAGTGTTCCTCCGATAAATAGGAGTTGCATAATCTCATAGTCATAGGAACATGTATAAGTCATGAAGAAAGTAATAGCAACATACTAAACGATCGAGTGCTAAGCTAACGGAATGTGTCAAGTCAATCACATCATTCTCCTAATGATGTGATCCCGTTAATCAAATGACAACCCATGTCAATGGCTAGGAAACTTAACCATCTTTGATCAACGAGCTAGTCAAGTAGAGGCATACTAGTGACACTATGTTTGTCTATGTATTCACACATGTATTATGTTTCCGGTTAATACAATTCTAGCATGAATAATAAACATTTATCATGATATAAGGAAATAAATAATAACTTTATTATTGCCTCTAGGGCATATTTCCTTCAGCTATACCAAGAAAATTAGCTATGCGGGTAGCATAAATTCCACCAAAGAAATCTCCATTAAATCTATTAAGATGCAACCTACGTGCAATAATGGCTCCCAAATTATAAGATTTGTTTCCTAACACAGCACTCCTAAGAATACTAAGGTCAGGAACACACATATGACATGCTTCATCTTTACCATTTATGCATCTACCTATGAAGAGAGCAAAATAATATATAGCAGGAAAATGAATGCTCCCTATGGTAGCTTGTGTTATATCTCTGGATTTCCCCACAGTTATACTAGCAAGAAAATCTCTAAATTCGGATTTGCGAGGTTCCCTGATACTACCCCATTGTGTAAGTTTGCAAGCTGTGGTAAAATCCTCTAAGTCCATAGTGTAAGAATTTTCATAAAGATCAAACAGGACAGTTGGAGAATTACGTGAAGATGAAAATTCAAACCTCCTCACAAAGGAACTAGTGAGATAGTGATACTGGCTGCACTTCTCTTCCTCGAAGCTCACAAGATCAGCGTTACGCAAATATGCGTTAAATTCTTCCTTAATTCCTGCTCGATTCATAAAGTTCTCAGAAGGCCATTCACAAGGACGCACTGGAGCGTCTCTTGGTGGTTCTTCATCAGCATCACGCATTGCAAGCCTGGGTCCTTGCTTCCTTGAAGAACCACCTTGGAACATTTTCCTAAGCATATTTCTTCCTCTGAAAAATTCTGAAATTTTTTAGTAACTTCAAAATAAAAGTAAACCAAACTCAATAATATTGATGGCAACTACTCCTACAAGTGCCTAGAGCCTATGTCATGCATCAAAACTACTTGGAACCATATAAATTTGACATGCAAGCTCAAGAACATGGTCACCTAGGCAGCACAAATTTGCAATGAATAAAGCACTAGAACAAAAACTAATTGGACCAATGGAGGAGTCACATACCAAAGAACAATCTACCCAAGCAGTTTTGTGAGAGGTGCTTTGAGCAAGGAGATCGAAAATGACAGCAAAACGAGCTTGGACTCGGGTTTGAGCTGGATATTCGTGTTTGTGGGAGGAAGGAGTGTGTGGGTGAAAGGATAAGTGGAGGATTGCCACCATGGGCCCACGAGGCAGGGGGTGCGCCCAGGGGGTAGGGCGCGCCCCTGACCCTCGTGGCCACATGCCAGCTCCTCCTGATGTGTTCTCAGTGCCAAATATTCTCAAATATTCCAGAAAAAATCATATTTAAATTTCAGGGCATTTGCAGAACTTCTATTTTCAGGGTTTTTTATATTGCAAGGATAATTCAGATAACAGACGGAAAATACTTATTTTTATTTTATTTAATATAAATAACAGAAAGTAAAAGTGGGGTACAGAAGGTTGTGCCAGCTCCTCCTTCTAGTTTCATCCATCTCATGCTCATCAAAAGGAATCCACTAACAAGGTTGATCAAGTCTTGTTAAAGAGCTCATTCCGAATAACATGGAACCGGAGAAATTTCGAATAACACTATATTACCTCAACGGGGATATGCACATCCCCGATAATAAGAACATCATATTTCTTCTTGACGGTAGGAAGAGGAAAATCAAAACCTCCAAATATAATCGATGGAATTTTTCCAATAGAATTGATACTGTGGACTTGAGGTTGTTTCCTCGGAAAGTGTACCATAGGCTCATTACCATTAACATGAAAAGTGACATTGCCTTTAGTGCAATCAATAACAGCCCCTGCAGTATTCAAAAAGGGTCTTCCAAGAATAATAGACATACTATCATCCTCGGGAATATCAAGAATAACAAAGTCCGTTAAAATAGTAACGTTTGCAACTACAACAGGCACATCCTCACAAATACCGACAGATATAGCAGTTGATTTATCAGCCATTTGCAAAGATATTTCAGTAGGTGTCAACTTATTCAAATCAAGTCTACGATATAAAGAGAGAGGCATAACACTAACACCTGCTCCAAGATCACATAAAGAAGTTTTAACATAGTTTCTTTTAATAGAGCATGGTATAGTGGGTACTCCTGGATCTCCATGTTTCTTTGGTATTCCACCCTTAAAAGTATAATTAGCAAGCATGGTGGAAATTTTAGCTTCCGGTATCTTTCTTTTATTTGTAACAATATCTTTCATATACTTAGCATAAGGATTCATTTTGAGCATATCAGTTAATCGCATACGCAAAAAGTAGGTCTAATCATTTCAGCAAAGCGCTCAAAATCCTCATCATCCTTTTTCTTGGATAATTTGGGAGGAAAAGGCATGGGTTTCTGAACCCATGGTTCTCTTTCTTTACCATGTTTCCTAGCAACAAAGTCTTTCTTATCATAACGTTGATTCTTTGATTATGGGTTATCAAGATCAACAGCAGGTTCAATTTCTATATCATTATCATTACTAGGTTGAGCATCATCATAAGCATTATCATTAACATTATTACTAGTTTCAGGTTCATCACTAGATTGTGTTTCAGCATCAGAAATAGAAATATCATTTGGATTCTCAGGTGTTTCAGTAATAGGTTCACTAGAAGCATGCAAAGTCCTATCATTTTTCTTTTTCTTCCTTTTAGAAGGACTAGGTGCATCCACATTATTTCTCTGAGAGTCTTGCTCAATTCTCTTAGGGTGGCCTTCAGGATAGAAAGGTTCCTGAGTCATTCTACCAGTTCTAGTAGCCACTCTAACAGCATTATCATTATTCTTACTATTCAATTCATTGAGAAAATCATTTTGAGCTTTAAGTACTTGTTCTACTTGAGTGGTAACCATAGAAGCGTGTTTACTAATAAGTTTAAGTTCACCTTTAACATTAGCCATATAATCACCCAAGTGTTCAAGCATATTTGAATTGTATTTCAATTGTCTACCAAAATAAGCATTAAAGTCTTCTTGCTTAGCCATAAATTTATCAAGCTCATCTAAGCATGGGCTAGCAAATTTAGTAAATGGGATTTCAACTTTATCATATCTATAGAGAGAATTTACCTTTACTACCTGTGTCAGGTTATGAAGACCATGAGTTTCTTTAATAGGTGATAGATCAAGATCATAAGTTTCTTCGACAGGAGGTAAATTAAGACCATGTATTTCTTCAATAGGAGGTAAATTCTTAACATCTTCAGCTTTAATACCTTTTTCTTTCATAGATTTCTTTGCCTCTTGCATATCTTCAGGACCGAGAAATAGAATACCTCTCTTCTTCGGAGTTGCTTTAGGAATAGGCTCAGGAACTGGCTCAGGAGGTGTCCAATTATTTTCATTTGTCAGCATATTATTCAATAGAATTTCAGCTTCATCAGGCGTTCTTTCCCTGAAAATAGAACCAGGACAACTATCCAGGTAATCTCTAGAGGCATCGGTTAGTCCATTATAAAAGATATCATGTATTTCATTTTTCTTAAGAGGATGATCAGGCAAAGCATTAAGTAACTTGAGAAGCCTCCCCCAATATTGCGGGAGACTCTCTTCTTCAATTTGCACAAAATTATATATATCCCTTAAAGCAGCTTGTTTCTTATGAGCAGGGAAATATTTAGCACAGAAGTAATCAATCATATCCTGGGGACTACGCACATGCTACCTCTTCAGCACTGCGTTGGTTTTCCCCGAAGAGGAAGGGATGATGCAGCAAAGTAGCATAAGTATTTCCCTCGGTTTTTGAGAACCAAGGTATCAATCCAGTACGAGGCTACGCGCGAGTCCCTCGCACCTGCACAAAACAAATAAATCCTCGCAACCAATGCGATAAGGGGTTGTCAATCCCTACACGGCCACTTACGAGAGTGAGATCTGATAGATATGATAAGATAATATTTTTGGTATTTTTGTGATAAAGATGCAAAGTAAAATAAAAGCAAAGTAAAAAAGCAAAGGAAATAACTAAGTATTGGGAGATTAATATGATGAAGATAGACCCGGGGGCCATAGGTTTCACTAGTGGCTTCTCTCGAGAGCATAATTATTCTACGGTGGGTGAACAAATTACTATTGGGCAATTGACAGAATTGAGCATAGTTATGAGAATATCTAGGTATGATCATGTATATAGGCATCACGTCCGAGACAAGTAGACCGACTCCTGCCTGCATCTACTACTATTACTCCACTCATCGACCGCTATCCAGCATGCATCTAGAGTATTAAGTTAATGAAAACAGAGTAACGCCTTAAGCAAGATGACATGATGTAGAGGGATAAACTCATGCAATATGATGAAAACCCCATCTTGTTATCCTTGATGGCAACAATACAATACGTGCCTTGCTACCCCTACTGTCATTGGGAAAGGACACCGCAAGATTGAACCCAAAGCTAAGCACTTCTCCCATTGCAAGAAAGATCAATCTAGTAGGCCAAACCAAACAGATAATTCGAAGAGACTTGCAAAGATAACCAATCATACATAAAAGAATTCAGAGAAGATTCAAATATTGTTCATAGATAGACTTGATCATAAACCCACAATTCATCGGTCTCAACAAACACACCGCAAAAAGAAGATTACATCTAATAGATCTCCAAAAGAGAGGGGGAGAACATTGTATTGAGATCCAAAAAGAGAGCAGAAGCCATCAAGCTACTAACTATAGACCCGTAGGTCTGAGGTAAACTACTCACACTTCATCGGAGGGGCTATGGTGTTGATGTAGAAGCCCTCCATGATCGATGCCCCCTCCGACGGAGCTCCGGAACAGGCCCCAACATGGGATCTCGTGGATACAGAAAGTTGCGGCGGTGGAATTAGGGTTTTGGCTCCGTATCTGATTGTTTGGGGGTACGTAGGTATATATAGGAGGAAGGAGTACGTCGGTGGAGCAACAGGGGGCCCACGAGGGTGGAGGGCGCGCCTGGGGGGGTAGGCGCGCTCCCTACCTCGTGGCCTCCTCTTTTGTGTCTTGACGTAGGGTCCAAGTCTCCTGGGTCTTGTTCGTTGAGAAAATCACGTTCCCGAAGGTTTCATTCCGTTTGGACTCCGTTTGATATTCCTTTTCTTCGAAACCCTAAAACAGGCAAAAACAGCAATTCTAGGTTGGGCCTCCGGTTAATAGGTTAGTCCAAAAAATAATATAAAATTGGATAATAAAGCCCAATAATGTCCAAAATAGTAGATAATATAGCATGGAGCAATAAAAAGTTATAGATATGTTGGAGACGTATCAAGCATCCCCAAGCTTAATTCCTGCTCGTCCTCGAGTAGGTAAATGATAAAAACAGAATTTTTGATGCGGAGTGCTACTTGGCATAATTTTAATGTAATTATTCTTAATTGTGGTATGAATATTCAGATCCGAAAGATTCAAGACAAAAGTTCATATTGACATAAAAATAATAATACTTCAAGCATACTAACAAAGCAATTATGTCTTCTCAAAATAACATGGCCAAAGAAAGTTCATCCCTACAAAATCATATAGTTTAGTCATGCTCCATTTTCATCACACAAGAATGCTCTCATCATGCACAACCCCGATGACAAGCCAAGCAATTGTTTCATACTTTAGTAATCTCAAACCTATAAGCTTTCGCGCAATATATGAGCGCGAGCCATGGACATAGCACTATGGGTGGAATGGAATATAATGAGGGGGGTTATATGGAGAAGACAAAAAGGAGAAAGTATCACATCAACGAGGCTAATCAATGGGCTATGGAGATGCCCACCGATTGATGTTAATGCAAGGAGTAGGGATTGCCATGCAACGGATGCACTAGAGCTATAAATGTATGAAAGCTCAACAAAAGAAACTAAGTGGGTGTGCATCCAACTTGCTTGCTCACGAAGACCTAGGGCACTTGAGGAGGCCCATTGTTGGAATATACAAGCCAAGTTCTATAATGAAAATTCCCACTAGTATATGAAAGTGACAAAACAAGAGACTCTCTATCATGAAGATTACGGTGCTACTTTGAAACACAAGTGTGGAAAAGGATAGTAACATTGTCCCTTCTCTCTTTTTTCTCTCATTTTTTTTATTTGGCCTTTATCTTTTTTTATATGGCCTTTCTTTCTATTTTTTTATAATTCCTCACTTGGGACAATGCTCTAGAAAATGATGATCATCACACTTCTATTTATTTACAACTCAATGATTACAACTTGATACTAGAACAAAAGATGACTCTATATGAATGCCTCCGGCGGTGTACTGGGATATGCAATGGACCAAGAGTGACATGTATGAAAGAATTATGAATGGTGGCTTTGCCACAAATACTATGTCAACTACATGATCATGCTAAGCAATATGACAATAATGAATGTGTCATGATAAACGGAATGGTGGAGAGTTGCATGGCAATATATCCCAGAATGGCTATGGAAATGCCATAATAGGTAGGTATGGTGGCTGTTTTGAGGAAGATATAAGGAGGTTTATGTGTGAAAGAGCGTATCATATCACGGGGTTTGGATGCACCGGCGAAGTTTGCGCCAACTCTCAATGTGAGAAAGGGCAATGCACGGTACCGAAGAGGCTAGCAAGGATGGAAGGGTGAGAGTGCGTATAATCCATGGACTCAACATTAGTCATAAAGAACTCACATACTTATTGCAAAAATCTACAAGTCATCAAAAACCTCGGCACTACGCGCATGCTCCTAGGGGGATAGATTGGTAGGAAAAGACCATCGCTCGTCCCCGACCGCCACTCATAAGGAGGACAATCAAATAACACCTCATGTTTCAAATTTGTTACATAACGTTTACCATACGTGCATGCTACAGGACTTGCAAACTTCAACACAAGAATTTCTCAATTTCGCAACTACTCAACTAGCACGACTTTGATATTATTACTTCCATATCCCAAAACAATCATCAAGCATCAAAACTTCTCTTAGTATTCAAAACACTCATAAGAAAATTTTACTAATCTTGAATACCTAGCATATTAGGATTTTAAGCAAATTACCATGCTATTTAAGACTCTCAAAATAATCTAAGCGAAGCATGAGAGATCAATAGTTTCTATAAAACAAATCCACCACCGTGCTCTAAAAGATATAAGTGAAGTACTAGAGCAAAACTATATAACTCAAAAGATATAAGCGAAGCACATAGAGTATTCTAAAAAATTCCAAATCATGTATGGCTCTCTCAAAAGGTGTGTACAGCAAGGATGATTGTGGTAAAATAAAAATTAAAGACTCAAATCATACAAGACGCTCCAAGCAAAACACATATCATGTGGTGAATAAAAATATAGCTCCAAGTAAAGTTACCGATAGAAGTAGACGAAAGAGGGGATGCCTTCCGGGGCATCCCCAAGCTTTGGCTTTTAGGTGTCCTTAGATTATCTTGGGGGTGCCATGGGCATCCCCAATCTTAGGCTCTTGCCACTCCTTGTTCCATAATCCATCAAATCTTTACCCCAAAACTTGAAAACTTCACAACACAAAACTCAAAGTAGAAAATCTCGTGAGCTCCGTTAGCGAAAGAAAACAAAAGACCACTTCAAGGTACTGTAATGAACTCATTCTTTATTTATATTGGTGTTAAACCTACTGTATTCCAATTTCTCTATGGTTTATAAACTATTTTACTAGCCATAGATTCATCAAAATAAGCAAACAACACACGAAAAACAGAATCTGTCAAAAACAGAACAGTCTGTAGTAATCTGTAGCTAGCGCAAGATCTGGAACCCCAAAAATTCTAAAATAAATTGCTGGAAGTGAGGAATTTATCTATTAATCATCTTAAAAAATAATTAACTAAATAACACTTTCCAAATAAAAATTGCAGCAGTTCTCGTGAGCGCTAAAGTTTCTGTTTTTTACAGCAAGTGTAACAAGACTTTCCCCAAGTCTTCCCAACGGTTCTACTTGGCACAAACACTAATTAAACACACAAAAACACAACCTAAACAGAGGCTAGATAAATTATTTATTACTAAACAGGAGCAAAAAAGCAAGGAATAAAAATAAAATTGGGTTGCCTCCCAACAAGCGCCATCGTTTAACGCCCCTAGCTAGGCATAACAAGCAAGGATAGATCTAGGTATTGCCATCTTTAGTTTTCAACTTTTTAGCGGAATCAAGCTCGAATCCAGGAGGTTCTTTATGTTTCCCTTCATATTCTGAAATTTTTAGATCTAACGAATCCAACCGCTTATTACAAAGGGTAATCAACATATTCATGCGGTGAATATTTCCACTAATGTTCTTAAGAGGTTCAAGAGACTTCTGTAAAATTTTAGTAACTTCACAAATTTTTTCAAAAACTTGCGTCTCTTCGTCAGTAGGATGAGATCCATTTTGTTGAGGTAGTTTTCCCACTATACCTTCTATAATTTCAAGCGCAATATGGGGATCGATTTCAATAAAATTACCTTTGGCAACACAATCCAAGAGTTGTCTATGAGACATATTTAATCCAACATAAAAATTGCGAAGCAAAATTCTCAGGTTTATTTCAGAGGTACAATTACGATAAGACTCCATTATTCTTAGCCAGGCATGCATCTTTTAAGTTTTCTCCTAGTCTTTGTTTGAAGTGAAAGATTTCAAACTCACGGGACAACGGAGAAGATAAGGGACTAGCCATAACGACAAGCAAATGAACTAATGCACAAGCAAACAAAAAGCAAGCGGGCAAAAAGAGGCAAACAAAGAAAGAGAGGGAGGATAGAGAGAGAGGGCGAACAAAACGGCAAGGGTGAAGTGGGGGAGAGGAAAACGAGAGGCAAATGGCATATAATGTAATGCGGGAGATAAGGGTATGTGATGGGTACTTGGTATATTGACTTTTGCGTAGACCTCCCCGGCAATGGCACAACAAATCCTTCTTGCTACCTCTTGAGCACTGCGTGGTTTTCCCCGAAGAGGAAGGGATGATGCAGCAAAGTAGCGTAAGTATTTCCCTCGGTTTTTGAGAACCAAGGTATCAATCCAGTAGGAGGCTACGCGCGAGTCCCTAGAACCTTCACAAAACAAATAAATCCTTGCAACCAATGCGATAAGGGGTTGTCAATACCTACACGGCCACTTACGAGAGTGAGATCTGATAGATATGATAAGATAATATTTTTGGTGTTTTTGTGATAAAGATGCAAAGTAAAATAAAAGAAAATTAAAAGGCAAAGAAATAACTAAGTATTGGGAGATTAATATGATGAAGATAGACCCGGGGGCCATAGGTTTCACTAGTGGCTTCTCTCGAGAGCATAAGTATTCTACGGTGGGTGAACAAATTACTGTTGAGCAATTGACAGAATTGAGCATAGTTATGAGAACATCTAGGTATGATCATGTATATAGGCATCACGTCCGAGACAAGTAGACCGACTCCTGCCTGCGTCTACTGCTATTACTCCACTCATCGACCGCTATCCAACATGCATCTAGAGTATTAAGTTAATGAAAACAGAGTAATGCCTTAAGCAAGATGACATGATGTAGAGGGATAAACTCATGCAATATGACGAAAACCCCATCTTGTTATCCTCGATGGCAACAATACAATATGTGCCTTGCTGCCCCTACTGTCACTGGGAAAGGACACTGCAAGATTGAACCCAAAGCTAAGCACTTCTCCCATTGCAAGAAAGACCAATCTAGTAGGCCAAACCAAACTGATAATTCGAAGAGACTTGCAAAGATAGGCAATCATACATAAAAGAATTCAGAGAAGATTCAAATATTGTTCATAGATAGACTTGGTCATAAACCCACAATTCATCGATCTCAACAAACACACCTCAAAAAGAAGATTACATCAAATAGATCTCCACAAGAGAGGGGGGGAACATTGTATTGAGATCCAAAAAGAGAGAACAAGCCATCAAGCTACTAACTATGGACCCGTAGGTCTGAGGTAAACTACTCACACTTCATCGAAGGGGCTATGGTGTTGATGTAGAAGCCCTCCGTGATCGATGCCCCCTTCTGCGGAGCTCCGAAATAGGTCCCAAGATGGGATCTCGTGGATACAGAAAGTTGCAGCGGTGGAATTAGGGTTTTGGCTCCGTATCTGATCGTTTTGGGGGTACGTAGGTATATATAGAAGGAAGGAGTACGTCGGTGGAGCAATAGGGGGCCCACGAGGGTGGAGGGCGCGCCTGGGGGGAGGCGCGCTCCCTACCTCGTGGCCTCCTCTTTTGTGTCTTGATGTAGGGTCCAAGTCTCCTGGGTCTTGTTTGTTGAGAAAATCACGTTCCCGAAGGTTTCATTCCGTTTGGACTCCGTTTGATATTCCTTTTCTTCGAAACCCTAAAACAGGCAAAAAAAACAGCAATTCTGGGCTAGGCCTCCGGTTAATAGGTTAGTCCCAAAAATAATATAAAAGTGGATAATAAAGCCCAATAATGTCCAAAACAGTAGATAATATAGCATGGAGCAATCAAAAATTATAGATACGTTGGAGACGTATCAGCACACAACCAAGATCAAGAGAATTAAACCATATCTTAGCATCACCCTTTAATGAGAACGGAAATATTTTAAGGATATAAAAGTAATGAGTTCTCTCATCATTAGTGAACAGGGTAGCTATATCATTTAATTTAGGAAGATGTGCCACAACAGTTTCAGATTCATGGCCGTGAAAAGGATCAGATTCAACCAAAGTAATTATATCAGGATCAACAGAGAATTCATAATCCTTATCAGTAACACAGATAGGTGAAGTAGCAAAAGCAGGGTCAGGTTTCATTCTAGCATTTAGAGATTGCTGCTTCCATTTAGCTAATAACCTCTTGAGTTCATATCTATCTTTGCAAGCTAAAATAGCTAAAGAAGCTTCTTTATCAAAAACATAACCCTTAGGAATAACAGGCAAGTCTTCATCATCACTTTCATCAGTATTATCAGATTCAATATTTTCACTCTGTCTAACCCTAGCAAGTTGTTCATCAATAAATTCACTAAGGGGCATAGTAGTATCAGGCATAGAAGCAGTTTCATCATAAGTATCATGCATAGCAGAAGTGGCATCATCAATAACATGCGACATATCAGAACGAATAGGAGAAGCAGGTGTAGGTGTTGCAAACTTACTCATAACAGAAGGTGAATCAAGTGCAGAGCTAGATGACAGTTCCTTACCTCCCCTCATAGTTGAGCGATAGATCTTGGTTTTTGGATCTCTCAAGTTCTTCATAATGATAAGCAGATATATATCCCAAGTGACTCAAAGAATAGATCTATGCTCTCCGGCAACGGCGCCAGAAATTAGTCTTGATAACCCACAAGTATAGGGGATCGCAACAGTTTTTGAGGGTAGAGTATTCAACCCAAATTTATTGATTCGACACAAGGGGAGCCAAAGAATATTCTCAAGTATTAGCAGCTGAGTTGTCAATTCAACCACACCTGGAAACCTAATATCTGCAGCAAAGTATTTAGTAGCAAAGTAATATGATAGTAATGGTAACAGTGGCAAAAGTAACGGTAGCAGTTTTGGTTTTATAGCGATTGCAACAGTAGCAATGGAAAAGTAAATAAGCAAAGAACAATATATGGAAAGCTCGTAGGCAATGGATCAGTGATGGAGAATTATGCCGGATGCGGTTCATCATGTAACAGTCATATCCTAGGGTGACACAGAACTAGCTCTAGTTCATTGATGTAATGTAGGCATGTATTCCGAATATAGTCATACGTGCTTATGGGAAAGAACTTACATGACATCTTTTGTCCTACCCTCCCGTGGCAGCGGGGTCCTTACGGAAACTAAGGGATATTAAGGCCTCCTTTTAATAGAGTACCAAAACAAAGCATTAACACATAGTGAATACATGAACTCCTCAAACTACGGTCATCACCGGTAAGTATCCCGATTATTGTCACTTCGGGGTTAACGGATCATAAAACATAATAGGTGACTATAGACTTGCAAGATAGGATCAAGAATTCTCATATATTGATGAAAACATAATAGGTTCAGATCTGACATCATGGCACTCGGGCCCTAGTGACAAGCATTAAGCATAGCAAAGTCATAGCAACATCAATCTCAGAACATAGTGGATACTAGGGATCAAACCCTAACAAAACTAACTCAATTACATGATAGATCTCATCCAACCCATCACCGTCCAGCAAGCCTATGATGGAATTACTCATGCACGGCGGTGAGCATCATGAAATTGGTGATGGAGGATGGTTGATGATGAGGATGGCGACGGATTCCCCTCTTCGGAGCCCCGAGCGGACTCCAGATCAGCCCTCCCGAGATGTTTTAGGGCTTGGCAGCGGCTCTGTATCGTAAAACGCGATGATTTTTTTCTCCCGAAAGCAAATATATAGAGTTGGTCTTGAGGTCGGAGGAGCTCCAGGGGGCCCACGAGGTAGGGGGCATGCCCTAGGGGGGCAGGCGCGCCCCCACCCTCGTGGACAGGTGGTGGCCCCCCTGGTCTTCATCTTTTGCAGGTATTTTCTATATTTTCCGAATAGATGTTCCGTGAAGTTTCAGGTCATTCCGAGAACTTTTGTTTCTGCACATAAATAACACCATGGTAATTCTGCTGAAAACAGCGTCAGTCCAGGTTAGTTCCATTCAAATCATGCAAGTTAGAGTCCAAAACAAGGGCAAAAGTGTTTGGAAAAGTAGATACAATGGAGACATATTACCTTGCAATGCCGAAGACAATCTACGTGCCGGACACCTCGTCATTGAAGCCTGGTTCAGGGGCTACTAAGGGAGTCCTGGACTACGGGGTCCTCGGGCGTCCGACCTATTAGACATGGGCTGGACTAATGGGCTGAGAAGATACAAGACCGAAGACTCTCTCCCGTGTCCGGATGGGACTCTCCTTGACGTGGAAGGCAAGCCTGGCGATCAAATATGAAGATTCCTTTCTCTGTAACCGACCTTGTACACCCTAGTCCCCTCCGGTGTCTATATAAACTGGAGGGCTTAGTCCGGATGGAGAGATAGATAATCATATTCAGACAAGCTAGACTTTTAGGGTTTAGCCATTACGATCTCGTGGTAGATCAACTCTTGTAATACTCATATTCATCAAGATCAATCAAGCAGGAAGTAGGCTATTACCTCCATAGAGAGGGCCCGAACCTGGGTAAACATTGTGTCCCCTGTCTCCTGTTACCATCGACCTTACATGCCTAGTTCGAGACCCCCTACCCGAGATCCGCCGGTTTTGACACCGACAATCACATCCGTTTCAAGTAGACTGAAATGATTCTGCATCTACTACTATTACTCCACACATCAACCGCTATCCAGCATGCATCTAGAGTATTAAGTTCATAAGAACAGAATAACGCATTAGGCAAGATGACATGATGTAGAGGGATAAAATCAAGCAATATAATATAAACCCCATCTTTTTATTCTTGATGGCAACAACACAATACGTGTCGGTTCCCTTTCTGTCACTGGGATCGAGCACCGCAAGATTGAACCCAAAGCTAAGCACTTATCCCATTGCAAGAAAGATCAATCTAGTAGGCCAAACTAAACCGGTAATTCGAAGAGACTTGCAAAGATATCAAATCATGCATATAAGAATTATGAGAAGAATCAAACATTGTTCATATATAATCTTGATCATAAACCCACAATTCATCGGATCTCGGCAAACACACCGCAAAAAGTATTGCATCGAATAGGTCTCCAAGAACATCAAGGAGAACTTTGTATTGAGAACCAAAGAGAGAGAGAAGAAGCCATCTAGCTAATAACTATGGACCTGAAGGTCTGTGCTAAACTACTCACACATCATCGGAGAGGCTATGGTGTTGATGTAGAATCCCTCCGTGATCGAATCCCCCTCCGGCAGATCGCCGGAAAAGTCCCCAAGACGGGATCTCACGGGTACAGAAGGTTGCAGCAGTGGAAAAGTGGTTTCATGGCTCCTCTGGATGTTTTCAAGGGTATAAGAGTATATATAGGCGAACAAAGTAGGTCGGTGGATCTACAAGGGGCCCACGAGGGTGGGGGCGCGCCTACCCACCCTGGGCGCACCCTCCTGCCTCGTGGCTGCCTCATTGCGTCTCTGACTTCCACTCCAAGTCTCCTCGATTGCATTTGTTCCAAGAAATATCCTCGCGAAGGTTTAGTTCCGTTTGGATTCCGTTTGATATTCCTTTTCTGCGAAACACTGAAATAGGCTAAAAACAGCAATTTGCATTAGGCCTTCGGTTAATAGGTTAGTCCCAAAAATAATATAAAAGAGTATATTAAAGCCCATTAAACATCCAAAACAGATAATATAATAGCATGGAATAATCAAAAATTATAGATACGTTGGAGATGTATCATTGGCATAGATCGAGATTAGGATTTGTCACTCCGGTTGTCGGAGAGGTATCTCTGGGCCCTCTCGGTAATGCACATCACTATAAGCCTTGCAAGCAATGTGACTAATGAGTTAGTTACGGGATGATGCATTACGGAACAAGTAAAGAGACTTGCCGGTAATGGATTGAACTAGGTATGATGATACCGACGATCGAATCTCTGGCAAGTAACATACCGATGACAAAGGGAACAACCTATGTTGTTATGCGGTTTGACCGACAAAGATCTTCATAGAATATGTAGGAACCAATATGAGCATCCAGGTTCTGCTATTGGTTATTGACCGGAGATGAGTCTCGGTCATGTCTACATAGTTCTTGAACCCGTAGGGTCCGCACGCTTAACATTCGATGACGATCGGTATTATGAGTTTATGTGTTTTGATCTACCGAAGGTAGTTTGGAGTCCCGGATGTGATCACGGACTTGACGAGGAGTCTCGAAATGGTCGAGACATGAAGATTGATATATTGGAAGGTTATGTTTGGACCCAGGAATGGTTTCGGATGAGTTCGGGCATATACCGGAGTACCGAGGAATTACCGGAACCCCCCGGGGAGTTAATGGGCCTTAATGGGCCATGGTGGGAGAGAGGAGGAGGCCGCCAAGTAGGAGGCGCACGCCCACCAAGCCCAATCTGAATTGGGAGGGGGCCGGCCCCCTTTCCTTTCCTCTCTCTCTCCCTCTTCCTTTTTCTCCTACTCCAACTAGGGAAGGGGGGAACCTACTCCTACTGGGAGTAGGAATCCCCCCCTTGGGCGCGCCATAGAGAGGCCGGCCCTCCCCTCCTCCACTCCTTTATATATGGGGGAGGGGGCACCCCAAAGACACACAAGTTGATTCTTAGCCGTGTGCGGTGCCCCCCTCCACATATATCCACCTCGGTCATATCATCGTAGTGCTTAGGCGAAGCCCTGCGCCGGTAACTTTATCGTCACTGTAAACACACCGTCGTGCTAACGAAACTCTCCATCGGCCTCAACTGGATCTAGAGTACAAGGGACGTCACCGAGATGAACATGTGCAGATCGCCGAGGTGTCGTGCGTTTGGTACTTGGATCGGTTGGATCGCGAAGACATTCGACTACATCAACCGCATTACTAAACGCTTCCGCTTTCGGTCTACGAGTGTACGCAGACACACTCTTCCCCTCTTGTTGCTATGCATCTCCTAGATAGATCTTGCATGATCGTAGGAATTTTTTTGAAATACTGTGTTCCCCAATGGTGGCATCAGAGCCAGGTCTATGCGTAGATGTTATATGCACGAGTAGAACACAAAGGAGTTGTGGGCGTGGGTATATACATATTTCTTGCCATCGCTAGTTGTTTCTTGATTCGGCGGTATTGTTGGATGAAACGGCCCGGACCGACATTACATGACCGCGTTCATGAGATTGGTTCTACCGACGTGCTTTGCACACAGGTGGCTGGCGGGTGTCAGTTTCTCCAACTTTAGTAGAACTGGATTCAATGAACAGGGTTCTTTCTGAAGATCAAAAAGCAATCACTATACCGCATTGTGGTTTTTGATGCGTAGGTAAGAACGGTTCTTGCTAAGCCCGTAGTAGCCATGTAAAACTTGCAACAACAAAGTAGAGGACGTCTAACTTGTTTTTGCAGGGCATGTTGTGATGTGATATGGTCAAGGCATGATTATATAAATTGTTGTCTGAGATGATCATGTTTTGTAACACAGTTATCGGCAACTGGCATAAACCATATGGTTGTCGCTTTATTGTATGAAATGCAATCGCCATGTAATTTCTTTGCTTTATCACTAAGCGGTAGCAATAGTCGTAGAAGCAATAGTTAGCGAGACTACAATGATGCTACGTTGGGGATCAAGATGTCAAGCCGGTGACGATGGTGATCATGACGGTGCTTTGGAGATGGAGATCAAAGGCACAAGATGATGATGGCCATATCATATCACTTATATTGATTGCATGTGATGTTTATCCTTTATGCATCTTATTTTGCTTAGTACGGTGGTAGCATTATAAGATGATCTCTCACTAAATTTCAAGGTATAAGTGTTCTCCCTGAGTATGCACCATTGCTACAGTTCTTCGTGCTGAGACAGCACATGATGATCGGGTGTGATGAGCTCTACGTTCACATACAACGGGTGCAAGCCAGTTTTGCACAAGCAGAATACTCGGGTTAAACTTGATGAGCCTAGCCTATGCAGATATGGCCTCGGAACACTGAGACCGAAAGGTCGAGCGTGAATCATATAGTAGATATGATCAACATAGTGATGTTCACCATTGAAAACTACTCCATCTCACGTGATGATCGGACATGGTTTAGTTGATATGGATCATGTGACCACTTAGATGATTAGAGGGATGTCTATCTAAGTGGGAGTTCTTAAGTAATATGATTAATTGAACTTTAATTTATCATGAACTTAGTCCTGATAGTTCTTGCATATCTATGATGTAGATCAATAGCTCGCGTATAGCTCCCGTGTTTTATTTTTTGATATGTTCGTAGAGAAAACTATGTTGAAAGATGTTAGTAGCAATGATGCGGACTGGCTCTGTGATCTGAGGATTATCCTCATTGCTGCACAGAAGAATTATGTCCTTGATGCACCGCTAGGTGACGGACCTATTGCAGGAGCAAATGCAGACATTATGAACGTTTGACAAAGCTCAGTATGATGCTACTTAATAGTTCAGTGCACCATGATTTACGGCTTAGAACCGGGACTTCAAAAACATTTTGAACGCCACGGAGCTTATAAGATGTTCTAAGAGTTGAAATTGGTATTTCATACTCATGCCCGTGTCGAGAGGTATGAGACCTCTGACAGTACTTTGTCTACAAGATGGAGGACAATAGCTCAACCTGTGAGCATGTGCTCAGATTGTCTAGGTACTACAATTGCTTGAATCAAGTGGGAGTTAATCTTCCAGATAAGATAGTAATTGACAAATTTCTCTAGTCACTATCACCAAGTTACTAGAACTTAGTGATGAACTATAATATGCAAGGGATGACGAAAGTAATTCTCAAGCTCTTCGCGATGCTGAAATCGGCGAAGGTAGAAATCAGGAAATAGCATCAAGTGTTGATGGTTAACAAGACCACTAGTTTCAAGAAAAGGGCAAAGAGAAAGAAAGAGGAACTTCAAAGAAGAATAACAAGCAAATTGTTGCTCCCATGAAGAAGCCCAAAGCTAGACCCAAGCCTCGAACTAAGTGCTTCTACTGCAAAGGAAATGGTCACTGGAAGTGGAATTACCCTAGATACTTGGCGGATAAGAAGGATGGCAAAGTTAACAAAAGTATATTTGATATACATGTTATTGATGTGTACTTTACTAGTGTTTATAGCAACCCCTCAGTACTTGATACTGGTTTAGTTGCTAAAAGTAGTAACTCAAAACGAGAGTTGCAAAATAAACAGAGACTAGTTAAGGGCGAGGTGATGATGTGTGTTGGAAGCGATTCCAGGGTTGATAAGATCACCATCGCACACTCCCTTTACCTTCGGGATTAGTGTTGAACCTAAAATAAATGTTATTTGGTGTTTGCGTTGAGCATAAGATGATTGGATCATGTTTAATGCAATATGGTTATTCATTTAAGTCAAAGAATAATTGTTATTCTGTTTACATGAATAAAACCTTCTGTGGTCATACACCCAAGGTGGATGGTTTATTGAATCTCGATCATAGTGATACACATATTCTTAATATTGAAGCCAAAACGATGCAAAAGTTAATAATGATAGTGTAACTTATTTGTGGCACTGCCATTTAGGTCATATTGGTGTAAAGCGCATGAAGAAACTCCATGCTGATGGGCTTTTGGAATTACTTGATGTTTGCAAACCATGCCTCATGGGAAAGATGACTAAGACTCCATTCTCCGGAACAATGGACCGAGCAACTGACTTATTGGAAATAATACATACTGATGTGTGCAGTCCAATGAGTGTTGAGGCTCGCGGTGGGTATCGTTATTTTCTGACCTTCACGGATGATTTGAGAAGATATGAGTATATCTACTTAATGAAACATAAGTCTGAAACATTTGAAAAGTTCAAAGAATTTCAGAGTGAAGTGGAAAATCATCGTGACAAGAAAATAAAGTTTCTACGATCTGATCGCAGAGGCGAATATTTGAGTTACGAGTTTGGTCTTCATTTAAACAATGTGGAATAGTTTCACAACTCATGCCACCTGGAACACCAAAGTGTAATGGTGTGTCCAAACATCATGACCGTACTTTATTAGATGTGGTGCGGTCTATGATTTCTCTTACCAATTTACCACTACCATTTTGGGGTTATGCATTAGAGACAGCTGCATTCACATTAAATAGGGCACCATCTAATCCGTTGAGATGACACCGTATGAACTGTGGTTTAGCAAGAAACCTAAGCTGACATTTCTTAAAGTTTGGTATTGCGATGCTTATGTGAAAAAGGTTTCAAACTGATAAACTCGAACCCAAATCAAAGAAGTGTGTCTTCATAGGATACCCAAAAGAAACTATTGGGTACACCTTCTATCATGGATCCGAAGGCTAGATTTTTGTTGCTAAGAATGGATCCTTTCTAGACAAGGAGTTTCTCTCGAAAGAAGTGATTGGGAGGAAAGTAGAACTTGATGAGGTAATTATACCTACTCCCTTATTGGTAAGTAATTCATCATAGAAATCAATTCCAGTGATTCCTACATCGGTAAGTGAGGAAGCTAATGATGATGATCATAAAACTTCTGATCAAGTTACTATCGAACCTCATAGGTCAACCAGAGTAAGATCCGCACCAGAGTGGTATGATAATCCTATTCTGGAGGTCATGTTACTTGACCATGACGAACCTACGAACTATGAGGAAGCGATGATGAGCCCAGATTCTGCAAAATGGCTTGAGGCCATGAAATCTGAGATGGGATACATGTATGAGAACAAAGTGTGGACTTTGGTTGACTTGCCTGATGATCGGCAAGCCATAGAGAATAAATGGATCTTCAAGAAGAAGACTGACGCTGACGGTAATATTACTATCTACAAAGCTTGACTTGTTGCAAAAGGTTTTCGACAAGTTCAAGGAGTTGACTATGATGAGACCTTCTCACCTGTAGCGATGCTTAAGTCCGTCCGAATCATGTTAGCAATTGCCACATTTTATGATTATGAAATTTGGCAAATGGATGTCAAAACTACATTCCTTAATGGATATCTTAAAGAAGAGTTGTATATGATGCAACCAGAAGGTTTAGTCGATCCAAAAGGTGCTAACAAAGTGTGCAAGCTCCAACGATCCATTTATGGACTGGTGCAAGCCTCTCGGAGTTGGAATATACGCTTTGATAGTGTGATCAAAGCATATAGTTTCATACATACTGGTGGTGAAGCCTGTATTTACAAGAAAGTGAGTGGAAGCTCTATAGCATTTCTAATAAGTATATGTGAATGACATATTGTTGATCGGAAAATGATGTAGAATTTTCTGGAAAGCATAAAGGACTGTTTGAAAGGAGTTTTTCAAAGAAAAACCTCTGTGAAGCTGCTTACATATTGAGCATCAAGATCTATAGAGATAGATCAAGACGCTTGATAAATTTTTCAATGATTACATACCTTGACAAGATTTTGAAGTAGTTCAAAATGGAACAGTCAAAGAAGGAGTTCTTGCCTGTGTTGCAAGGTGTGAAATTGAGTAAAGACTCAAAACCCGACCATGGCAGAATATGAAATAGAATGAAAAGTCATTCATATGCCTTAGTCATAGGTTCTATAAAGTATGCTATGCTACGTACAAGACCTATTGTGTACCTCACCATGAGTTTGGCAAGAGGGTACAATATTGATTCAAGAGTGGGTCACTGGACAGCGGTCAACATTATCCTTAGTGGAATAAGGAAATGTTTCTTGGTTATGGAGGTAACAAAGAGTTCGTCGTAAAGAGTTACGTTGATGCAAGCTTTGACACCGATCTGGATGACTCTAAGTCTCAATCTAGATACATATTGAAAGTGGGAGCAATTAGCTAGAGTAGCTCTGTGCAGAGTATTATAGACATAGAAATTTGCAAAATACATACGGATCTGAATGTCGCAGACCCGTAGACTAAAATTTCTCTCACGGGAAAAACATGATCCTACCTTATTACTCTTAGGTGTTAATCACATAGCGATGTGAACTAGATTATTGACTCTAGTAAACCTTTTGAGTGTTGGTCACATGGCGATGTGAACTATGGGTGTTGGTCACATAAAGATGTGAACTATTGGTGTTAAATCAAATAGGCGATGTGAACTAGATTATTGAATGTGGTGCAAGTGGGAGACTGAAGGAAATATGCCCTAGAGGCAATAATAAAGTTGTTATTTATATTTCCTTATATCATGATAAATGTTTATTATTCATGCTAGAATTGTATTAACCAGAAACTTAGTGCATGTGTGAATACATAGACAAACAGAGTGTCACTAGTATGCCTCTACTTGACTAGCTCGTTAATCAAAGATGGTTAAGTTTCCTAGCCATAGACATGAGTTGTCATTTGATGAACAGGATCACATCATTAGAGAATGATGTGATTGACTTGACCCATCCATTAGCTTAGCACTATGGTCGTTTAGTTTATTGCTATTGCTTTCTCCATAACTTATACATGTTCCTATGACTATGAGATTATGCAACTCCCGAATACTGGCGGAACACTTAGTGTGCTATCAAACATCACAACATAACTGGGTGATTATAAAGATGCTCTACAGGTGTGTCCGATGGTGTTTGTTGAGTTGGCATAGACCAAGATTAGGATTTGTCACTCCGATTGTCGGAGACGTATCTTTGGGCCCTCTCGGTAATGCACATCACTATAAGCCTTGCAAGCAATGTGACTAATGAGTTATTTACGGGATGATGAATTACGGGATGAGTAAAGAGACTTGCCGGTAACGATATTGAACTAGGTATGATGATACCGACGATCGAATCTCGGGCAAGTAACATACCGATGACAAAGGGAACAATGTATGTTGTTATGCGGTTTGACCGATAAAGATCTTCGTAGAATATGTAGGAACCAATATGAGCATCCAGGTTCCACTATTGGTTATTAACCAGAGATGAGTCTCGGTCATGTCTACATAGTTCTCGAACCCATAGGGTCCACACGTTTAACATTCGATGACGATCGGCATTATGAGTTTATGTGTTTTGATGTACCAAAGGTAGTTCGGAGTCCCGGATGTGATCACGGACTTGACTAGGAGTCTCGAAATGGCAGAGACATGAAGATTGATATATTGGAAGGTTATTTTTGGACATCGAAATGGTTTTGGAAGAGTTCGGGCATATACCGGAGTACCGGGAGTTACCCGAACCCCCCAGGGAGATAATGGGCCTTAATGGGCCATGGTGGAAGAGAGGAGGAGGCGCCCAAGTGGGAGGCGCGTGATCCCAAGCCCAATCTGAATTGGGAGGGGTCGACCTCCCTTTCCTTTCCTCTCTCTCCCTCTTCCTTCTTCTCCTACTCCAACTAGGGAAGGGGGGAAACCTACTCCTACTGGGAGTAGGAATCCTCCCCTGGCCGCGCCATAGAGAGGCCAGCCCTCCCCTCCTCCACTCCTTTATATACGGGGGAGGGGGCACCCCATAGACACACAAGTTGATTCTTAGCCGTGTGCGGTGCCCCCCTCCACATATTTCCACCTCGGTCATATCGTCGTAGTGCTTAGGCGAAGCCCTGCGCCGGTAACTTTATCATGACCGTCAACACACCGTCATGCTGACGAAACTCTCCCTTGGCCTCAATGGGATCAAGAGTACGAGGGACATCACCGAGCTGAACTTATGCAGATCACGGAGGTGCGGTGCATTTGATACTTGGATCGGTTGGATCGCGAAGATGTTCGACTGCATCAACCGCGTTACTAAATGCTTCCGCTTTCGGTCTATGAGGGTACGTAGACACACTCTTCCCCACCAGTTTCTATGCATCTCCTAGATAGATCTTGCATGATCCTAGGAAATTTTTTGAAATACTGCGTTCCCCAACAATTGCACCCACGCATGATAGTCCTATTATCTTTTTGAATTCTCCAAACTACACTATAACAGAGAAGTTTGCACTTATTAAGGATTATATGGATGGGTTGCCTTTTACCGTTCCACATGATGATTTTGATGAATATAATATGCATGTGCTTGCTGCTCCTACTTGCAATTATTATGAGAGAGGAACTAGGTATCCGCCTTTCTATGTTTCCAACACGATAAAATTGCAAGAAACTACTTATGTTATGTATTGGCCTTTACTTGAGGTGCATGAAATGTTCTTGTATGACATGCCGATGCATAGGAAGAGAGTTAGACTTCGTCATTGCTTGATATATGTTTCTTTGTGCTCACTACTAAATGCCAAATCATTGTTAATTAAAATTGGCTTTGATATACCTTGGGATCCGGATGGATTCATTACTTGAGCACTTTATGCCTAGCTTAATGGCTTTAAAGAAAGCGTTGCCAGGGAGACAACCCGGAAGTTATAGAGAGTCATTTATTTCTGTTGAGTGTGTTTATAAAGTTTAAAAAAATATAGAGGGGAACCCAAAACTTTTCAAAAAGGAAAGTAAAAGTGAGAGAGACAAGCATTGTTGAAGTGGGGGAGCTCCTTGAACTTTGTTCATGCTTACTGAAACTTTGTGTATCTTAATTGCAGAAACTTCTCAACAAAAATAATTATCCCCTTGTACAATTCAATTGTATTATAAAAATAATGTGCCAATATTTGCCTTTAGAATGTTTAAATTGCTTGTTGGTTTGTGCGGTGCAAAACAGAAACTTTGGCTATAGTGCTCGATTTTACGTTTTTTACTGGAACGTCAAATGGTTTTGAAACCTTTTGCACAATCTTACTATAAAAAATGTTTATTTTCCTATTTTTAAGAATTTTTTGAGTTACAGAAGTATGGTGGATGTTCAAATCTTTTACAGACTGTCCTATTTTCACAGATTGCTGTTATAGCTTCATTATTTGCATATGTTTGAATTCTTGTTGAAGCCTCCTTGACTTGAGGCCATAGAATTGTGATAGCATACAGTGAGTAATGTTTGTTTATAATTATATAATAATGTTACAATAGTACATGATGGGATTTCATTACCATATTCACTAACCCCGCCACTAGAAGTTTGGTTGAGTTTTGTGTGGATGAAGTGATCAAAGATCGAGGAGGTCTTGATATGAGGAGAAGGAGGAGAGGCAAGAGCTCAAGCTTGGGGATGCCCAAGGCACCCCAAGTAAATATTCAAGGAGACTCAAGCGTATAAGCTTGGGGTTGCCCCGGAAGGCATCCCATCTTTCTTCAACAAGTATCGTATGTTTTCAGTTTCGTTTCATTCACGTGATATGTGCAAATCTTGGAGCGTCTTTTGCTTTTAGTTTTCATTTTTCTTTTATGCACCATGCTGGTATGAGATAGTCCATGGTTGATTTATAGAATGCTCATTTCACTTCACTTATATCTTTTGAGTATGGCCTTATAGAATGCTTCATCTGCTTCACTTATATCATTGGAAGTTTGGATTGCATGTTTCTCTTCACATAGAAAACCATTATTTGAAGAATGCTCTTTTGCTTCACTTATATTTGTTAGAGCATGATTTTTTATAGAAAGAATTAAACTCTCTTGCTTCACTTATATCTATTTAGAGAGTCAACAGGAATTGGTCAATTGCATGGTTAGTCATAAATCCTACATAAAACTTATGGATCACTGAATATGATATGTTTGATTCCTTGCAATAGTTTTGCGATATAGAGATGGAATATGTGGGAGGTACTAGTAAATGGTTGTGTTTAGTAAGAATATTGGTGTTAAGGTTTGTGATTCCCGAAGCTTGCACGTATAGTCTCTTGTTATGCTATGAAGTTGGAGCATGATTTATTATTGATTGTCTTCCTTATGAGTGGCGGTCGGGGACGAGCGATTGTCTTTTCCTACCAATCTACCCCCTAGGGGTATGCGTAGTAGTACTTTGCTTTGAGGGCTAATAAACTTTTGCAATAAGTATATGAGTTCTTTATGAGTAATGTGAGTCCATGGATTATATGCACTCTTACCTTTCCGCAATTTGCTAGCCTCTAAGGTACCATGCATTGCCCTTTCTCACATTGAGACGCGGTGCAAATTTTGCAGGTGCATACAAACCCCGTGATATGATACGCTCTATCACACATAAGCCTTATTATATCTTCCTCAAAATAGCCACCGTACCTACCTATTATGGCTTTTCGATTGCCATTCTGAGATATATTGCCATGCAACTTCCACCGCTTCCGTTTGATGACTTGAGCATTCATTTTCATATTGCTTTGCATGATCCACTACTAGGAAAATGCTTACCAGTAGCGCGGGCACCAGAGCTACTGCTACGGTGCTACAGCTATTTTGTAGCAGTAGCACGTTTTTAGGCCAGCGCTACTGGTAAGTTCAAGTACTAGTAGCGTGTTTTCAGGCCCGCGCTACTGCTAACATTTATGCTTTTTTAGCATTTTGGCGTTGTACATGTTTAAACAAATATATCTTTTATACAATAATAACTCATCATGAACTAGTCTGTTTAAATAGCATATTCATTACCACTTGTCATCACCATCAAACAATGTTCGTCAATGAGACATCATATAACAAGTTGGTCACTAGTCATAATTACAACTCCTCCTCCTCATCATCAACTCTAACACATTGTAGCACATAATAACTCATTCTATCTACGACCTACTCCTCTCATAGGACCTACTCTACCCTCTCTTAGGTAAAATATCATAAAACAAGATAGGCATTGACGCTGCATTAAGGAAAATTGACTCTCCATAATAAAAACGGAGATCATCTTGTCTCCAAGTCTTGGCCTACGCACAATGTTGCTTCCAAGTAGCTCTCTACGATGGTTCAAACATTTTTTGAAATCATCTATTATCATGGCTTCCTCGCTTTTAGAAATCCGGTATCACTACAAAAAAAGACACATCTGTGACATTCTGGGCCGAACGAAAAAAAATTATGTCATACATATGACACTTCTATGACGATAATTGTGACAAAACCCGGTATCATCATAGATGTGGTGGGCTCCTACTTATATGACAAAAAATCATGACAGAAAATGGGCTTTTCGTCCTGGCCGGGCCGGAGACGCAGCTGCATGACATTCTTTGGGCTGTCCATGATGGAAAAAACCGTGGTAGAAGCAAGGGCAGGAAAATTTCGGGGAGTTCCCGGTTACGGTGGGAGGTCGGGGCTGAGCGATGCGTGTTTCTCTCGTACACGTACACGCGTGTGTGCGAGGTGTTGGCTCTAACTGAACCCGAGTGAGGCGTTGGGCTCTAACTGAACCCGAGCGATTGCACTGCAGGCTACGCGTTACTGAACCCGGGCAATCGATCGATGGCTGTTAACTGAACCCGATCGAGCAATTCCTTCGCTACTACTGCTAACTGAAGCCGATTGATGCTGCCTCTGGATGAACAGTGAGCGTTGCGGGGGGGTTTGGATGAACAGTTCCCGGTGGGGGTGGATGAACAGGACCCCATGGTGTTGCCTCTGGATGAACAGGACCCCGATCGATCGAGCCGGTTGGGGCTGGATGAACAGGACCCCGTGGAGGGCTGGATGAACAGGACCACCCCGTGGAGGGCAGGATGAACAGTAGATGGTGGAGGGCAGGATGAACAGTAGCACGTGGAGGGGTGGTTGAACAGGAGCCCGTGGAGAGGGCTGGTTGAACAGTATCCGGTGGAGTAGCGCGCGGTGGAGGCTGGATGAACAGGAGCCCATGGATGAACAATCGCGGGTGGAGGCTGGAGGAGGTCAACGGTGGATGAACAGTAGCTCGTGGAGGCTGGAGGGGGTCGACGGTGGAGATGAACAGTATCCCATGGAGTCTCGTTTTGCAGTACGCCACACCCCTCCCGATGAACAGAACCCCCGTTTCGACCGTAGGAGATCCGTTTCCTTCGTTTTGCGGTACACCAAACCCCTCCCGATCAACAGGACCCCGTTCCGAACGTAGGAGGTCCGTTTCCTTTGTTGTGCGGTACGCCAGGCCTCGTTTCCATCGCCTGTTCCGTCCGAGCCCTCCCGATGAACACGACCACGCATTCCGTTCCGACCCAGCCGGTTGGCGCCCACGTGTTTCGTTGCCTCCCGATGAACACGACGCATTCCGTTGCCTCCCCATGAACACGACGCATTCTGTTGCCTCCCCATGAACACGACGACGACACTGTTTCTCCGTTCCGACCCAGCCATGTACACGAGCCCTCGCCGTACGTATGCGCGAGTAGGCGTTCGAGACCCCACCCGTATGTACACATATGTGGCCGTATTTTCTTTCTTGCACCCTGGCCGCTGTACGTACGTGTACATGCTACGTGCGCGCCTCTACTACGGCATGTGCGCGCCTCTACTACGACACGTGCGCGCCTCTACATCAACCAGTATGTACGTACACGTTCGCGACCAGAATGACAATGCTACGTACGCTTCGACCAGGTGGGTCCCGACTGTCACACTTCCTTGCCTGTGAAGATGTAGCTAGTGGCTCCCAACAGTCAGGGGGCGAATCGTTTTTTTTTTTTGCCCGGACGCACTTCCTTGTGTGCAAAGATGTAGCTGGTGGGTCCTAGCAGTCAGGGGGGAATGTTTTTTTCGCGAAATACAGTGGCCCGTCCGGTGGGTCCCAGCTATCAGGTGGAGGAATCATTATTTTCCGCGTAATAAGGAGGCACTTCCTTGATGCGGCCATGGACCCAGCTGTCAGCCTCTCCACGTACAGTCCACGTCCGATGGAAGTCGTTCCTTGACCACGTTGACCATGCCGCGCTGAGAGCACCAGGGCGGTGGACGACGGCGAGGCCTAGGAAGGGGACGACACGAAGGCAGGGAAGACTCGGCAGTTGTTTCCCATGCGAAGGGGAGTACGACTGTATGAGGGTTTACTGGTTCGCCTGCCGTCGCTGGAGAATAACAGCAGGTGTGGGTGAGTAGAGGGATGGCTAGGCCAGCGATGGGAGTACGGTCGGGCAGTGAGGCCTGCGCGGCAGCACAGCCGGCCGCAAGGAGGAGGGAGCAGGTAGTCCCGCCGGCGCTTGTTTGAGCGGATGGAGCAGGAAGAGCAGAGATTGAAGAAGCACGACAGCCGTTGGATGGACATCCAACAGTCAGTGCTTGTGTGTCAACCTTTTTTTAGGAAAGCCTCAAATTTGTGGAAAACAGCATACAACCCATCTTCCATTATTTCTAATAATTTACAGCCCATTCGCTAATTCTTAAGGTTTTTTGGAGCCCATATTCTTTTTGTTAGCATTACAGCCCATATTGTGGCAACGGTTAAAAAATTATACGAAATTTTGCATATTTCGGTGCGGTCCAAACTGTTTTTAATCCCGAAATTTTGACTCACATTCAAACTGATTTTAAAAATAAATGTATATCAATATAAAATCCAACAAATTCTCCACGCATAAAAATTAATGTAATTTAAAATCTTGAAATAAAAAAAGATATTTGAAACTAATTGTCGGTTTGATGTGTTTTAAAAATGTACAACCCATTTCTCATTACTGATGGGCCATTTTCTCGGCCAGCCGAATGAAAGCTCTCCTCGTCTTGAAAGATTTGCAGCCCAACAGGCCTGACAAAGTGACTTACTTGGCAAATCACAAAAAAAAACCGGGCTGTGGCCGTGGACCCAACTGTTAGCCTCTCCATGTACAGTACTCTTCCGATGGAAGTCGTTCCTTGACCACGTTGACCAAGACATGCGGAGAGCACCACGGTGGTGGACGACGGCGAGGCCTAGGAAGGGGACGACGCGGCAGTCGAAGCCCGCGCGGAGATGACTACGAGGGTTCACTAGTTCGGCTGCGGTGTGAGGCTGCCGTCACCGCAGGGCCTGGCCAGCGGTGGGAATAGTAGGGGGCAGTGAGGCCTCTACAGCAGCACAGCCGGCCACGGGAGGCAGGAGCATGCGGCATGACCGGCGCTGCTTTGGGCGGCTGTAGCAAGAAGACCAGAGGTTGAAGAAGCACTATGGCTGTTGGGTGGACATTGTATGGCCACTAGAGCTAGAATCGTTCATATTGACTAAGTTGACAAAGCCCTTCGTCCCCGTCAACTTAGTAGGCCCACAAGTCAGCCTCCCAGCAAGGTGGGTCCCAGCTAGCCGAGGGAGTATTCATTTCTTTGTGCGTAATAAGGAGGCACTTCTGGTGGGTCCGAGCTGACAGCGGGGGGGACGTTCTTTTCGCGAAATACGGTGGCCCGTCCGGTGGGTCTCAGCAGTCAGGGGAAAAAGATTTTTTCACAAAATACTGGTGGCCCGTCCGGTGGGTCCCTGCTCTCGGGTGCAGGAATAATTATTTTGCACGTAATAAGGAGGCACTTCCTTACTGCGGCCGTGGACCCAGCTTTCAGCCTCTCCACATACAGTCCACATCCGATGGAAGTCGTTCCTTGACCATGTTGACCACGCCGCGCTGAGAGCACCAGGGCGGTGGACCACGGCGAGGCCTAGGAAGGGGACGACACGGAGCCGGGGAAGACGCGGCAGTGGATGCCCACGCGTAGAGGAGTACGAGGGTTCACTGGTTCGCTGTAGTGTGAGGCTGTCGTCGCCGTAGAATAACAGGGGGTGTGGGTGAGTAGAGGGATGGCCTGGCCAGCGGTGGGAGTAGTAGGGGCGGTGAGGCCTCCGCCGCATCGCAGCCGGCCACGGGAGGCAGGAGCTCGAGGCACGACCGGCGCTGGTTTGGGCGGCTGGAGCAAGAAGACCAGAGGTTGAAGAAGCACTACGGCCGTTGGATGGACATCGTACAGTCACTGCAGCTAGAATCGTGCATATTGACTAAGTTGACAAAGCCCTCCGTCCCTGTCAACTTAGTAGGCCCACAAGGCAGCCTGCCACTAGGGTGGGTCCCAGCTAGCAGAGGGGTATTCATTTTTTTTGTGCGTAATAAGGAGGCACTTTCAGTGGGTCCGAAATGACAGCAAGGGGAATGTTTTTTCGCGAAATACAGTGGCCCATCGGGTGGGTCCCAGCAGTCAGGGGCAAACGTTTTTTCGCGATATACTGGTGGGCGTCCGGTGGGTCCCTGCTGTGAGGTGGAGGAATAATTATTTTCTGTGTAATAAGGAGGCACTTCCTTGCGGCTGCCGTGGACCCAGCTGCCAGCCTCTCCACGTACAGTATTCTTCCGATGGAATTCGGTCGTTGACCACATTGACCACGCCGCGCCGACAGCACCACGGCGGTGGACGACGGCGAGGCCTAGGAAGGGGACGACGCGGAGCCAGGGAAGACGCAGCAGTGGATGCCCACGCAGAGAGGAGTAGAGGATTTACTGGTTCGGCTGCGCTGCCGTCGCCGTAGAATAACAGGGGGTGTGGGTGAGTGTAGTGGAGGGATGGCCTGGCCAGCGGTGGGAGTAGTATGGGGGCGGTGAGGCCTCCATGGCAGCACAGCCGGCCACGGGAAGCAGGAGCAGGCGGCACGACCGGCGCTGCTTTGGGCGGCTGGAGCAAGAAGACCAGAGGTTGAAGAAGCACTACGGCCATTGGATGGACATCGTACGGTCGGTCGAGCTAGAATCGTGCATATTGACTAAGTTGACAAAGCCCTTCGTCCCGGTCAACTTAGTAGGCCCACTATACTGGGTCCCAGCTACCAGGGGGAGTATTCATTTTTTTGTGTAATAAGGAGGCACTTCCTTGCGTGCGAAGATATAGCTGGTGGGTCCGAGCTGTCAACGGCGATAACGTTTTTTTCGCCAAATACAGAGGCCGTTTTGGTGGGTCCCAGATGTCAGGTGGAGGAAATCATTATTTTGTGCGCAATAAGGAGGCATTTCCTTTCGTGCGGTCGTGGACCCAGCTGTCAGCCTCTCCACGTACAGTCCACTTCAGATGCATGTCGGTCGTTGACCACGCTGACCACGCCACGCCGAGAGCACCAGGGCGATAGACGATGGCGAGGCCTAGGAAGGGAACGACACGGAGGCAGGGAAGACTCGGCCGTTGTTTTTGTTTCCCACGCGGAGGGGAGTACGACTGTACGAGGGTTTACGGTTCGTCTGCCGTCGCCGGAGAATAACAGCAGGTGTGGGTGAGTAAAGGGATGGCTAGGCCAGCGATGGGAGTACGGTGGGGCGGTGAGGCCTGCGCGGCAGCACAGCCGGCCGCGGGGAGGAGGGAGCAGGCAGTCCCGCTGGCGCTTGTTTGAGCGGCTGGAGCAGGAAGAGCAGATATTGAAGAAGCATGACGGCCGTTGGATGGACACCCAACAGTATACAAGCCATATGTGGAAAGCCTCAAATCTGTGGAAAACAGCATACATCCCATCTACCATTATTTCAAATAATTTACAGCCCATTTGCTAATTCTTACGGGTTTTTTTGGAGCCCATATTCTTTATGTTAGCAGTACAGCCCATATTGTGGCCATGGTTAAAAAATTAAATGAAATTTTGCATATGTCGGTGCAGTCTGAACTGTTTTTAATCCCGAAATTTCGAGTCACATTCAGACTGGTTTTAAAAATAAATGTATAACAATATAAAATCCAATAAATTGTCCATGCATAAAAATTAATGCAATTTAAAATCTCGAAATGAAAAAAAGATATTTGAAAATAATTGCCGGTTTGATGTGTTTTAAAAATGTACAGCCCATTTCTCATTACTGATAGGCCATTTTCTCGGCCAGCCGAATGAAGCTCTCCTCGTCTTGAAAGATTTGCAGCCCAGCAGGCCTGATAAAGCGACTTACTTGACAAATCACAAAAGAACTGGGCTAGCCATTTTCAGAAAGAAAAAACTACTGGGCTGGTCTGTGGTAAACATAAAAGAAAAGGCTGTCTAGACAGGCCAGAGTGTCCCGCATAGCCCAGTTGACACCCTACTTTCGTCTCAAAAACAAATTAGATAAATGCCACTCCAATTATGGTGATTCATAAAAATGCCACTGCAATTTCCAAACTTTTAAAAATGCCACTGCAATTTTTGAAACTTTGAAAAATGCCACTGCAGTTTGCAAACTTTGAGAAACGCCACTCCAGACTTTGAAAAATGCCACTAGAAATGGCATGAAATGGCGTTTTTCAAAGTTTGGAAATTGCAGTGGCATTTCTCAGATTCACCAGATTTGGAGTGGCATTTATCAAATTAACCCAAAACAAAAATAACTGGGCGAGCTGCTGGGTCCCTGGTGTCAGCCGCTCGTTGTGCAATTCTCTCATTTATTGACTACGTTGACAATGGCATGGGACCCAGATGTCAGAAATCCACTAGGAGGAGCCATTTTTTAATTGGCTTCAAACAAGGAGGCACTTGCTTGCGTACTGCCAATGTTGGGGATATCGCTTATAAGGGGTAAATCGGCCAGTTTATCAGCATATCGACCAATTTATCGCCATATCGGCTAATTTATTGGCTGATTTATCTTATCGGTCAGACAACGGTAAGCGATAAATCGGCCGATTTATCAGAATATCGGAAGATATCTTGAACAGTGCGTACTGCCATGACCTTGGCGGGTCCCTGCTGTCATCCTCTCCATGTACAGTACCAGTTAGTCGTGCTTCAAAACTGATCGGCACGCCATTAAAAAAATAAAGGTCGATAACTAATGCGGCACCTCGGGCCAACGCGGCCAGATCGAATTTTGCACGAGAAATTACACACCATGTTTTGTTGACATGTGGTCCCGTTCCAACATATCAGTGAGACGACGGCGAGTAGTAGGAGTATTTCCGAACGGACGTGTAGGCCGGGGCGCCTCTTCGTGAACCATGGCAAACTCGCAACCGTCCACTGACTCTTCGCCTTTCCCTCTCGATTTGGAACTTCTGTCGCACGCTCTTCCTCTTCCTCCTCCATTTTCCTTCAGCCCTTCACCCTTTCTTCTGACACTGTTCGATCGTCTTCTCCATGGAGGGAACAGGCCAAAAACGACCCCATTATTCTTGCCCCGATCTGAAAGATGACGTGGTGGAGGAACTCATTGATCGGTGTGACGTCATCACCTCGGCTAGCATGGCAGGTTCGTTCAAGCCCATTCTTGACTCAACTAATAACATCATTACAAAGAATCCAAGAGTCAAGGAGCGGTTTGATCTCCCCTATCTTCTTCGCCGTGACCCTGATGACTGGCGCCAGCACGACGGAGGCCTCGCCCTGTGCCAGTTGATGCCGCTTGATAATGATACGTATGATGTTAAGATGCCATCGCTCGAGGGCAAGCCTTGGGCGGGCGCAAATGGAGATTGGGTTGTTTACATTGGGTCCAACTACGAGTGGGAACTTGTGAATGTGTACACTCGTCACCGGGTTCCACTTCCAAAAATCTCATCACACTGCCCAGAGGTTGAGCACACCGGTAATGTACGCACGTTCAAATACGATCATGGTGACTGTCTTCTATGGAAGATAGCAATTTGTCGAGTTCCCAACCGCTCTTGGAATTACAACAACTATCAAGTTGTTGCTATCTTAGACAAGCTTGTTGCCGTCCTTTGTGGTTCGACTCGATGGATATTGCTCAAAAATCAGTTTCTGTACACTGATGAGTACTGTGATGCAATTCAATACGAGGGCCTTGTGTTTGCTGCCACCACTCGTGGCACTGTTTTTGCATGGCATCCTAGTAGTTTCGATACGTTTGTCTTCCACCATAATTATAATTGTTTCATCCACATGCATGCGGGTTAGCTAGTTTCCCTTTACTAATTAACCTTCTTCTTGTGTGTTCCAAGGTCCTGTGAACATCCCACCACCTATACTTGAAAAAATTTATAACCAAGGGGGAGATGACGATGGTGATGATCATGAGCATGAGGACGAGCAGCGCCGATATACTCTGTGGCGCTTGGCAACTAATTCCGATGGATCACATCTTCTTGTGTGTACACAACCCACTGATGATGTTACTGGTAAGGAAGTAGGTGTCTCCCATGGTCGCACTCTCCGGACCTATTCCAACACCCGTTGCATGGTATTCGGGATGGATACTAGTGTGCTAGCACCAACTCCTTCTCCCTGGCACAGAATTGATAGTCTTGGAGAAAACTCGCTCTTCCTTGGACAAAACTATCCGATGATGGTGAAAGGCGATCCAACTGCTGTTGACACATTTATGAGAAGCAATTGTGTCTATACCTCGGACATTTGGGTGGTTCCCTACCCTCGTACTGATATAGTAGGCCGCTTCAGCCTGGATAATCGGTCTTGCGTTGGTCTCCAGATCGACAACAGATGGCCCGTCCCAGAGAATCAGTTGTGGTTCAAAGCAAGCGTTTCCAATGCCGCGGAATGGTTGAGTTGAAGTTCATTTCATGGCTTGTTATTTGTTGTTTGGTGAAAACTTTAGTATTTACAATGTATCCTCGTTGTCGATGTGGGTTGATGACCTGTTGTATGTAATAAAATGATATGCCTGTGATAAACTTACTAAATTTATGAATGGCTTTCGAGTCGCTTCTCTAAATTTGTACTAGCCTCACATGCTTCGCGCGTCGGGCGGGTGTTTTACTGTAGCCATATGTTAATGTGTTTGTTGTACGTAACCAGCACCTCGAATCCTTGATACTAGTATACTATATACTAGTAGGAGTAAGTAGTAGGAGTAGTAGGGTGGCATGGGCCAGAACAAGCATTCACGTCCAGGAGTATGGCACACGCCACCACCACGACATCCATCTGACACAATATTATTTCTTGTATTCCATGCTAGAGCAATCTCTTCAACCTTGTCGTTTCTCTAACTTCAGCCATCGCACGGCGGGCGAGGTGGGGGTTTGCCAATAGTCGGTTTCCTTAACTGCGGTCCCACTTGTAAGGCCAACTCCAACGCACGGCCCCAAACGGACCTCCGTTTTGCACGAACTCCAATGATAATTTTGACTAGAAAAGCAAGACCAAAGAAAACAAGAACCACAAGAATACATTTTACTACTCCTGTAAGTTGGATTAGTGCCTTCTCGATGCATTCATTGTTGATCTGCGGAGGCTTGATCTTGCATGCTTCTTTCTTCTTCGAGTGTAAATAAGTAGAAGTTGCTTCCTCACATCTAGTCTCATGTCTAGCCTCTATTCTAGTAGGAGTATCAACAAGTGCACTAATCTCATCCGATAGCAGAACCGAAGATTTGGTCGGGTTCTTCCTCCTTTTGCCGACATGTGGGACATCCAGCATCCAGGTCGTGTCATGAAAGAAAATAGAGTGGTAGTTGAAGCCACGAGATGTGCATCTTGGGTTAAACTGTAAATAGAATCTTACTGCTCTTGAGTAACTCTAAAAGCGGCCACCAAAGATCTTTATTGGATTTGTTTTTCATCACCAGCACGTCGAGGTGAAAGATGTGCAGGTTCAGTGGGTCCCCTTGCGTTTTCACTGACATGTGGGGCCGCATGTGAGCAAACAGACGATGGGCTCCGCGCGTCCGCTGGCTGGCTGAGAAGAGAGATAGAGGAGGGCTGAGCACGGACTGCAGGAAATTTGTTCTACGTACCTCGATATAGTGGGGTGGCATGGGCCATAACTCAGTAGCATTCATGTCTAGCAGTACGGCACATGCCACCCACACGAGTCCCATCCGACACCAATTTTCTTGGAGTCCGTGCTACAGCCATCTCTTCTCCCTCCTGTTTTCTCAGCCATCCGACAAGATAATTACTGTAGTATCATATACTACTACATGGATTTGACGGAAAGATAAAAATACATACGGATCCATCAACGTTCAATGACATCCTCACGCCCTAGTGCGCCGGGTCACCAACCAGCGTGTGAGGAGCAGCGGCGTTGGCGGCGAGCTCAACGTGCTTCTGAACAGTGTCGTCCAAGGTTGCCCTGCGCTCCAAGAAGGCCAGCGTCCTATCGTCCTCCTCTTGCATGTAGTAGTCCTTGTGGACGATTTGCGTGTAGACATGGGTGATTATGTCGATGGTGTCTTGCTGCGCCAGGCGCTGCGCGGCGAGCGTGACCTCGAGGTGGACATTCTCCGGCGCGACGACGGGCAGTCGCAGGGCCACCAGTGCACCAAAGAGGTTGTTACCATAGTGGCCGTTGAGGGTGGTGGGCATCACAGAGCCTGGGCGCGTCGGCTGGAGGCTTACGTCAAAGTCGTCCGCAAGCTTCTTGACAACGGTGAACTTGTCGAGGAAATCGACGAGGACCTCGTCGAACAAGGAGATGAAGCTGTCGTCCAAGCGGCCCCTCGCCCTGGCGGCCTCAAGCAATACTACTTGGAGATGTTCCTCGGTGCCGGTGGGCGTGGTAGTACTCCTAAATCCAGACAGTGGTGCTACTAGTACTAGTAGTAGTACTACCAATGTACTAGTAGGAGTACTAGCATTGTACAACCCGTTGGTCAAATTATTACGTGTTGCTCCTCATAGTGAAGTGACAAGACCCTGCGTCGGAGATGACACCTGAGTATAGGCGCCGTGTTCGGCATACCATAGTCAGCCTCACTGTCTGCAGTCACTATCTTCATGGCTGTAGAGCTAGCCTGCTTACAACTAGCCCTATTCGACATAATTTCCCGTGCGTAGATGCCCGTGCATTGCACGGAACACCAAGATTGGGGGTGGACGGCTCCGGCAGTGGCCATCACGCCAGATTTTTCCACGGCCTTCTACTCCTAGATTGTGAGAGACAAGGAGTTGTTTGTAAATAGGGAACAAGTGCGGGCATCTTTTTTGCAAAAATGGAGAAGCTTGGTTTGTATGCGTCAGATCTAGATCCGATGACTATTGGTGAAAGATGGGAGGCACAACATCATCACCAACTCAGGACCTGTTTGATTCGCAGGATTTTGAAAACGCAGGAATAGGACACGGCAATATTACAAGTTTCAAACTGATATTACAAATGTTAGGAGTAATGTTGCACCTACAAAGAGGGAATTACTAGGAAGTTTACGTAAGAACTTTCGTTACTTTAGGTGGATGCAGCATTATCGTACAAACTAAAATCCACCGCCCTGACAAGTCACTAATGGGCAAATAAGTTTTCGAGTCTCTGGCCACTTGATGTTTCAAAAACAAATTCAGCTTCTGCGGAGAAATGAGCTCCACCGTGTACCCGCGCGGGTGTGGCTGGGCACGAAGCGTGAGTACGTGCACGGTGCACCTATTCTCTTCTTGTATACGTACACCACCTACGTGGGGTTGTGTGAGAGAGATACAAACCTAGAGAGATATAGTGTGTGGGTTCTTGAGAGTTTTTTTGTGGGGGGGGGGGTCAATCAAAAAATTTAACATATGCAATGTGTGTGAAATAGAGTCCTGGATATAACATATATATAGAGGGGGCGATCCACGAGAAGAGAGTGGAGGTATCATCGGCTTGAGGTGTCCATAGAATCGAAGAGAGGGATGATGTGTGTGTGTGTGTGCGCGCGCGATCGATAAAGAGTGCCATCGAATTTGTGTGTGCCCACGTCAAAGATATAGAGTGGCTGGCCTACTGGAACGTGAGATGGGACATGTGCAGTTTGTCTCTGTGGCATGGATACCTACCTGCAGCGCTCGACTATCGGTGTGTGGTGGGGGAAGAGGGAGGCCCAATTAACTATAGAGGTACAATGGCTGGTATATGTGTGGAGGAGGAGAGAGGCCTACCTCATGTATTAAGGAGATCGATCTGCCTCATGTATTAAGGGAGATCGATCGGCATCCATGCATATGTGCAGGAGATGAATAAGGTTGGGAGAGAGACAGAGCTAGAGTGTTGGAGGGGGTGGTAGTGGAGTTGCTTCTAACAAATGGTGGGATAGGCTTGCTAGACAAACGGAGGGCACGCCCGCAATATCAATAAGAGAGGAGATGGCTGCTTGTTGTCTGTGCACGTGCGTGTGAGAGACGGGTCAGGAGGCATGCACGAATGATGAGGGGGGACGATGTGGCTGTGGTAAGCAGACGTAACTACATAGGAAGATCAATCGCCCTTTGTAAGATAAAGGAGAGACATAACTTGTGAGGTACGTCGATCGATGGGGGGTAGTTAAAGTCGATCTAGGTATATGTTGGGAGATCGATCGGTATACATGCATGTGTGTGTTAGAAGCAAATGAGGCACGAGGAGAAGGATAGAGAGAGAGGGATGCATGTAGGAGGTGGTACGAGAGGCATACTATATCGAGGGGGAGGAGTGTGCGAGTACGAGAACGATGAAAAGAGTGGTGGGAGTGAGGCATGGACGGTGACAAGAGAAGAGGGGAAGCTTGTGTTTGTGCTAGGCACACCTGGCTAGAGAGGCATATCGATCGATGTGTGCCGTAAAGAAGGAGCTGGGGGGCCTACACACACCGTGGGTGAACGACCTAAAGTGAAAAGACGAATTTGCGCGATGGAGCTAGAGAATGCTGAGGGAGGGTGAGAGGGATGCGGGCGTGTGCATGCACAAGAGAAAGTTAGCGCTAGCTACAAAGATAAGAGGGTTGTGTGGGTGTAAAAGACGAATAGAGATCATATATACTTCATTATAAAAAGCGAATTCGGATATTTGAAGAATTTATCATAGTGTTTCAAACCGACGGATGTGTGAATATATATAACGGTGATACACATGGTGTGGTTATGAACATGGTATACTACATTTAATATGTTTTATCTCTACTCTTATAAAAAACGGAGTTGTTGATGATGGTGTGCCTGCCATCCTGCATTATAGGCCGTCTGATTTATATCTGGCGGATAGCAAGGAAACTATGATGGTTGAAGTTGGCAACAATCATGATTGTAGATTCTTATTGAAATAGAGAAACGAATTCAAATTTAGTTCGAATTGCAGCGGTAGTATAGACATTTGGAATGCACTAAAATGTTGGTATGAGTAGGTTACATGCATTATACAGCAAGCGAAAAAATTTAATCGGACATAACATGGATTCATACTCCCTCCTTCCATCTATATAGGGCGTAATGAGATTTTTAAGACCGCCTTTGACTATTGACAAGATTAATAGTACATGACATGCACAATGTGAAAATTATATCATTGAAAGAACCTTTCACAGACGAATTTAACGGTGTGCTTTGTGTAAGTTGCATGTCATATATCATTGCTCTAATATTTGGTCAAAGTTAGCATCGAAAAACGCATTAGGCCCTATATAGATGGAAGGAGGGAGTAGCTTTGAATAGCATTTGTATAGTAAAACGGGGCAAGACTCTCTCTTTGTGTGGTGTGAATAGTTTTATTTTTTTCGTTTTCTTTTTGGTTGAGGGAAGTGCGAATTGATTTGGTACGTACAAGTACAATATTACTACACGTTAGGCTTGTCCCTAAAATTCAACCCGCGTCTTGTTATATCCCGAAAATTCAGATATCGTGCTCCCAAAACTGGCGCCTTCACAACCCGCGCCTTGCTATCCCGAAATTACAACGCGCGCGAAAACTCCCTCCAGCTGCCAAATCCCGACACGCGAAATCCCCCTTCTAACCCTGAGCCGAAAGGGCCGCTAGTTCAAATCGGTGGGGGGTACTTTTGTAACACACCCTACATTTTGGACAAGCGCGTTCCTAAGTCATGCTTCACCCCCTCCCATCGCCCCCTTTTTGCCATTCGAAATCCCAGGCCGCCATAACCTCTCCGCTCCAGCCGCGAAACCCCACCCTCCTCCATCCGCCACGTCACCGATGCCCAGTCGGAGCCTCTTCCCCGACGACGTCGTCCAGCGCAACAGCTCGACGTCCCTCGTCCACCTCCCCGGATGAGGATCCGTTGTCCCGCCGGTTCAGCCGCCCCGTCCTCCACCTCCAAGGAGCTGCTCCGATGATCGCCTTGTCTATCGCGGCTACTCCATCCCCACAGCGCTGCCTTAACCTGCTCCACCGGAACCGCGGCATCCTCACCGACTCCTCGGACGAAGTCGAGGCCTACTCTGCGCCACCAAAGAGGTTGTACACTCATCGCATCGCACCTTCTCCTTAACTCGACCTCCCGGCATTGACGGTGCTCCATCCCGCAGCCCCATGGAGCGGCTACCTTGAAGCCGGCGCCGCGGGCGACATCTCCACGGCGGCTCTCCCCCAGTGCGATGCCCCTTCGGTGGCGGCGGCCATACCAACCGGATCTGCTGCTGCTGCTCCGGCTCTCGCTCGATCGCTCGCTCGCCCAGCTGCTGCTCTCCCCCTCGCTCGTGCTGCTGCTCTGCTCCGATTAAGCCACACTTAAGTCGACTGAATCAACTTTTGGGTCAGTCGATTTTCAGGGGTTGGGAGGCTCGCCTGAGTTAAGGAAGAACCACCCGCAGCGGGGACGGGGGCTCACCGGAGAGGTACCCCACTATCTATCTTAGGGTTCAGGGTGGGGGCGGGGGGCCTAGAGGGTTGGCCGGGGCAGCGGTGGCGAGTTGTTTCGGGGCGGCGAGGCGGCGCTGGGGCCGGCGGTTCGGCCGGTGGTGGCTGGCGGCTCAGGGGGGTGCAGGTTGAAGATGAACTGCATGCCCTCCCTAAACTACATGTCAAGTGCCTCTCTGCTACCATTGCGTTCAGTTTCGACAGTAGCATTCAGATTCCACAGTAAATTTCAGTTTCGACAGTTAAGTTCAGAGTCAACAGTTTTTACCTCATCTGTTGTAGTCAGGTGGTTTTTGGTGATGTTAATTTTACATCCATTTTACATCATCTATTGGAGATGCTATTAGAATCCCACTTGAGATTGACGATGTCTGTCTTGTGCTGCTTCAGCCTTGACGTCTTACGGCTCACCGGAGCTGCTCCAACGACAGAACGATCCGTCACAACAGAGCAGTGCCCTGGACGCCGTCTACAGATTCCTCAGATCTTCCTCCACACCTCCGACAGCCACCTCTGCCTCAACTGCTTCAGCGACCAACCCAATGATGCTGAGGTCGACACGGCTACGGCAAAGAGGTTGTACACTTGTTGCATCACTTATTACTATACATTCACGTCGATCCATTAGGGCTATTTTGGTTCAACGGAAAAACATCGATCCACTGGTTGTTACCATCACTCTAAATTTCTGCATGCTCTCCTTACATAATCTCACCATATTTTTTTCGTATGCATGTCAGATATTGTACACAGTCATGCTGAACATGTAGAGAAAAAGAGAAGAGTTTTGCGCGGCAATACAATGTCATGCAGACATCGCTCCATGGTGGGTTCAATGGCAAACCCTCCCCACCCCTCTCCAGATTGTAATCCAGAGGAAGATATCTGTTCTGAGGCGGATTCGGACGCCGCTGACCACTCCTATTTACCCCCAAGGTGTTTGCTCTACCTTGGCATGATGATGTTAGTCATATCATGCATATGTTGCCTTGCAGTGCCTACTTTTGACATCATATATGTCATCTGCTTAGTTTAGACATGTTCTGTAATGCCACCTGTTTAGTTTCTATATCATATATGGGAATTATGCAGTCTCATGTCTTTTAGCCAGCCATAATATATGTGAAATGTGCAATGCCATCCTGTTTAACCAGGCATCATATATTTGAATGATATCTTGCCCATCCTTTTCTTCATTACATTTCCATTTGTCGACAATGTTTGTACATTAAACTACTCTTCCTGTGAATCAGCCATTTGGGTGGGAGATGGAAAAATCTGGAGTGAAAACAAGGCCTTCAGAGCAGACAGTGCTACCTGTCGAAGCAGATCTCTTGTTGGGTCCCGATAGCTCCTCAGAGATGGATTCAGAGACAGATGACCAGTCCTATTCCCCCACTGAGGTGTATGCTCTAACTTGGCACGGTTATACTGCTCATATCATGCATACGGTGTCTTGCATTGCATAGTTTAGACATCATATACACAATATTCAACACCATGTTCTTAGTTCAGACATCATATCGAATGCCCTCTGTTTAGCATATAAATCACATATGTGAATTAAATGATGCGATCCTGATTACTTAGATAACATGTAGGTGAATTATGTCATGCGATCCTGTTTAGTTATTCATCATATCTTTGAATTATGTTATGCTATGCTATCCAGTTTAGATAGACATCATATATGTGAAATTATGTCATGCTATCCGTTTTAGTTAAACAATATACATGTCAACTATTTCATGCCCTCTTTTTTCCACACTATCTATTGCATCTGTCTCTCATACAATGTCTGTACATTCAACTATGTTTCCTGTTTATCAGCCATTTGAATTGGAGCGGGTGATGCCAGTATCTAGCGGACTAAAAACACGGTCTTCAAATAAAACAGTGCTACCTCTTGGTGGAGATAGCACCCCGGTTGTACATGCACAAGAACCAGCCCTACCACACATAACCCAAACTCTCGCAGATTGTACCCCTACTACGATGGACAGAGAACCAGCTTCACCCAATCTAACCCCAACCCCAGCCGATAGTAACCCAGTTCCTGTTGACACAGCACCATCTCCACCACAGAGCTCCCAAACAAGAGCAGTTAGTAAGGCAGCTCCAGTGCCCAAAGGGCCAGTACTATCACGGCGAACCCCAACTCCACCAGTTAGTACGCTTATTCCTGTGGAGGAAGCACAACCAGCTAGTCGTAGTTTAGCATCTATCGCATTTGATGTTGTTAAATCGTATGTGCGTATCTTCCCATCTTGGAAATATTATACTGAAGATGAAGGAAAATGCCAGTTGCAGGTGTTTGTCCAGGAGTTATGTGTAAGTAATGTTATTCATGGCAATTACTTTGCTTCGTCCCATACATCCTACCTCCATGATGGTTATAATACAGCAAATTTTCCCATTTTTCTCTATAGAGAAGGACCGATTTGGAAACTCAGGATGAGGTAACCTGTGCTAATACCTCTGCTATCTTCAAGAATGCTTGGTGGCAGTATCGGAATTACCTGAAGAAAACGTACTTCACCGGCAAAGAAACTCATCAAATTCCCTTACGTTCTCCTGAGACACATTTACTGGACGATGACTGGGAACGCCTTGTTCTGTACTGGTCCCGAACCAAGAATGTGGTAAGGTCTATGAGCTCATTTTCTATTTTTAAGTATTATATTCTTGCGTCTTACTGTACTCTGTTCATGTAGAACAAGTGCCTAAACCTGAAGAACAACTGTTCTAATTTAAGATTCCATTGCTACCATAGGACATAGATATATGTTTGTTTGATGCTTTTATTATGTACTAGTACTTGGCAATAGAAGACTTGGTAGTTTAATCCTGTCCACCTTACTAATGAACTGGTTCACCGAAATGAGTTTCATATACTAGTACATGCTAAACTTGTTATGTGTCTGCTTGTTTCTTCTTTTAGAATGCTGACAGAATATTGGGGAAGAGTGCCTTATTAAGCAACGGTAAAGGAAGTAATGCAGATAAGGTTCAGGATAGTGACACATCCTGTCTTGGTTTAGTGTTGGAGTTACTGGCCACTACCGCTTGCACAAGCTATTCAAACTCACTGTCTGAATCAGTTCGGTTTCTTGAGTCTCAACTACAAGCTGAAAGACATCGATCAGCTGTGCTGCGACAAGAAGCGGAAGGACTGCGGAAGTCCCTGGAGCATTCAGATGCATACTTTCTGGTGCAACAGCAAGCGTTGGAGGATTTTAGCGCCAAACAGGACAAAGCTAATCAGCTTGCTAAGCTTATTGCCAGCATGGTGGATACCCAGGATAACGTTTCTTGAGCTCTTCTGAAGTTGTTTCAGTTATGCTCTTGTTTTGCTGCCGCGTTTATTTGCACTGGTGGCCAATTTTGACGGCCAGTGTATATGATATGCTGCTTTGTTCCCTATATTTGCACTGGTGGCGAACTTTGATGCCCAGTGGATGTAATATGTGTAATAGCCGTGATAGCCTAGCGTTAGTTGCTTGCTTATTTATTTCCTTGTTGTCTTGTTTATTTGTTTGCTTGTAGTCATTGCAGTTCTTTTTCCGCGGTTAACTAGTGGCTGCAATAACCTATTTTTTAAAACTAGGCCACAATAACCATGGGCTAATATTTACTGTAGTGACACTGGGCCTCCTACGGGCCGTAGAAACAGTGGGCCTTCTACGGGCCGTAGAAACAGTAGGCCTTCTACGGGCCGTAGAAACAATGGGCCTTCTACGGGCCGTATCATCAATGGGCCTTATACGGGCCGTATGATCGATTGGCCAAACATGGGCCAATAACAGGCCGCATTATGGCCGTAAACGGGCTAGAGTTGGAATCGTCCGTTCATGGGCCGACCGTAACGGGCCATCGTTAATAGGCCGTATTTGATGACGCTATGAAAACGGCCCAACGTATTAACGGACCACAAACGGGCCGACTGTAACCACGGGCTGAATTTGGCCCACAAGCAGAAAATGACAGTAACGGGCCGTAAGTAAACGAATGCTGGAAATGAGCCCAAGAATAAATGGGCTCTGAGAAGGCCGAAAGATAACATGGGCTGGAAACGGCCCAACGGAATAACGGGCCGTTAATGGGTATAAAGTGATACACTGTTCATTACGGGCCAGTTTCACCACGGGCCGTTAATGGGTGTAAAGTGATACACTGTTCATTACGGGCCAGTTTCACCACGGGCCGTTAATAGGCCAAGAGTTACATAGGGCCTCATATGGGCCGAAAGACGTCATGGGCCATACATGGGCCAGAAGTGAAAACGGGCTGGAATCATATTGGATGGCCTAGATGACGCTACTGGGCCTAATTCGGATAGGGCGTAACGGGCCTTGGGTTAGCGGGCTGTAAATGGGCTATATGCGAACAGGCCGTTAACAGGCTTTCCATGGGCCGGCCCGCCACCTTTTGACCAAGTCAAACGGGGCGGCCTTTTCACAGGAATGGGCCTCTGTTGGGCCGTGCCACGTGTCGACGTATCATAGGCGCCTATCTGACCCACTGACGAGCTGACACGTGTTTCGTCCGGCCAATAAGAATTTTACACGTGGAAATTTCCCATTGGTCGGGGCTGTTAACGGGTTATCGGATCCAAAACCCGACCCGATAGCTTAACGCGTTCCGTTACGGTGGATGCCACGTGTCGGTCACCCTTGACGAAAGCACTTCTGTGACACGTGATTTATCATCATGGAAGTGGACACTTCTGTGATGATAATTTTGGTAATGTCATGGAACACTTCTACGATAGCACAGGTATGACTATCTTGATTCTGTCATAAATTTGTCATGGATGTACATGCATGACAAAAAATGCGACCTACTGTGACAAACACGTACCATCACGGAAGTGTATTTTTTTGTAGAGTATGGACAGGAGTGATGTGGATACTGCGGCTGACCTTGCCGTGGTGGCCGTAAGCTCATAACATTAACATGACCTCTCGTCAACATCAGATGAGGCACACAATCCATCGGGATTTTCTGTTCAAAAACATAGTAATAACTTTGTAGTTAGCAATATAGTTTAGTTTTAGAAGAATTTATGCAAAAGATGCACAGATGTCGTAATAGTAGAAAATCTTACCATAATATCTCCATTGATGTTACCATAGTTCAACACGTGCACTAGTGGCACGTATTGACCATAATGTGGAGGAGTTTGATAATAGCTATTGTAATTCTCAATATCAGTAAAAATGCGATAAGACCATCTTGCTCCTTATAAGTTAATTGTGCTTCATCATTGTAGTAGTAGGTTCTCTCTAGCATTTTCCGTACATTTTTTGAAGAATGAAAATAAGCTGTCAATGGAGATAAATTGTCAAATATTTTGAAATAAACAATATAAATTACTTAGTAAATATGTTTAAGAAACTCACACAGCGGTAGAATTGGAAGCGTGTCAACAAGGACCCAAATGGTCATATCATTTTCGTCGATGTTAGGATCACCAAGATCGAAGGTGAGAAGCATACCCTCATGAAAATCATACGCCTTGCAAAGGGCTTCCCAATTCAGGCAACCAAAATTGGATGAGTTCACAGAATTGTATAGATTTACAGCAAAATCATAACCATGATGGGTCCTTAGTTGAATTATCTTTGTCTCCATTCTTTCATGATCTTCAAAACCCATCTTCTCCAAGACATAGCATCTTGCATGGTATGGGATAAGCTAGTCGAATTGTAAAAGACGGAAATTACACGTTGAAGAAGCAGAGAAGACGTGCAAAAAATAACAAAAAACACTTGTCGTCGTTGCGTACCGTTTCAACATCGAAGGTCTCTTGGAGCTTGATGCTGAAGCGCCGACCTTCTACCAAGTGAGGCCTATCGCACAGACCGCGCTCATCTTTGCAGTAGTCACACATAGCGAATTCCTTTTCGTCGTCAGACATTTCCTAATAGGTAATTAATAATCCATCATCGAATACATATATAGTAGTTTGTAGCAAAGATCATCATATAACAACTAAAACACCTAAAATTTGTAGTTTGTAGTAGTTTGTAGCAAAGATCATCATATAATCCATCATGAATACATATATAGTAGTTTGTAGCACAAACCGCGCTCATCTTTTGCACTCAATAAGCAAATAACTAATAGGTAATTAATAATCCATCATCGAATACATATATAGTAGTTTGTATCAAAGATCATCATATAATATCACTAATACATCTCGAATAATAGCTCCTCTAGGTTCAGTAGGCCGCGGTGGACACCCAAAGAGAAGGAACCATCACCGGATCATAGCTCTGGTGAGATCCCCAAAGAATCTGCCAGGTATTGGAGAACCGGCCGTTCGCCAACGCAACCAAGTAGCGCTAGACATGCGCGTTCTCCTCCATGACACGGTGTTGTACCACCTGCGCGGGGGACTCAAGCCTCTCCACCGATGCAGGCCCATGTGACCGCCACCAAAGAAGCTCCGGGTCGACGACGGGATGGCTCCTCACTAAGCTGCGCTCACCAGAAGGTAGCACAACCCAGTACCAGCCCGGCGGAGCCCAGTCCCGGACATGGCCCCTCGGCTCAACCAGGAGTCCTCTGCCGAGTCGACGACGAGGATGCGGGATAGGCATCGTCGACATCGAGAACAAAATGCTTAATTATGAAAACAAAATTAATAAAGACTTAGAAAATTTTGGCATGACCTTTGCTAAAAACAGGACATATCGAGCGCCTGAAATTTGCCAGAACGTAAATGAATTGACATTTCTGGCAAAACATAGGCCACTCGGAAAAATATGACATGTCCAAAATGTGACATGTTCAAAATATGCATGACATGTCCATTGAAAATTTGCATATTAACAGGAAAAATTGCTTTAACTAAAAAAATAACAACAATTGCTTTAACTAAAAAATACCTAAAATTCTGTTAACTACACCTAAAACAACTAAAACACCTAAAATTCTGTTAACTACACCTAAAACAACTAAAACACCTAAAACTCTTTTAAATACACTTAAAACACCTAAATTCTATTAACTACACCTAATTAAAAACCTAGCTAAATTTCTATCCTAAATTTAAAAACCTAGGGTTCATACGAATTAACTAGGGTTCATACCTAATCTGTCCAAGCAAGGGTTCGATCATGCATAACCTAAATTATTCTAAAAACCTACATTTTTAACTAAAACACCTACAAATTTAACTAAAACACCTACAAATTCAACTAAAACACCTACATTATTCTAAGAACCTACATTTTTTAACTAGGATTCAAAATAATTAGTGAGGAGGAGGAAGGAGGGAGGAGTACCTCTCGGTGGAGGAGGGCCGGTGTGGGGGGGGCGACCGGCGGGGGAGGATGGCCGGTGCGCGGGGGGGTGGCAGGGGAGGAGGGCCGGCGTGGGGAAGGGCGGCCAACAGAGGAAGAGGGGCCCGTGCGGGGAGGGCGGCCGGAGTAGGACGCGGGGGCGGCAGCCGGATCGGGGGAGGGATTCGATCTGGTGTGAGCGTGTGAGCGTGAGTGAGGGGAAAGGGGTGCGCGCACGGGCCAGCGAGGGAGAGGAAGCAGAGATGGGCCTAGCGGCAGCGTGGGGGAGGAGGCCCAGTGCTATAGCTAAAGCTGTAACAGGGGGCCGAGAGCGTGGCCCATTAGCAGCAGCGCTGGCCGTGAAATACAGCGCTACTGCTAATGCGCGCTTGTAGCGCGGGTGTTGTCCGGCGCTACTGCTAAATAGCAGTAGCGTGGGGTCCCTAACCAACGCTACTGCTAAATGTCTACCTATAAGCATTTTCCTATTAGTGGTCATATAGCTGACATAGTAGTTGTGGCTCAGCCACCGCTCATCATTTTTTATACATGTTACGCTAGATCATTGCACATCCTGGTACATGCCAGAGGCATTCATATAGAGTCATATTTTGTCATAGGTATCGAGTTGTAATTTTTTTCTTTTGAGTTATAAGTAACTAGAAGTGTGATGATCAGCATTAATCATTTTTAGAGCAGGATGATGGAGACTATGATTCCCCCACAAGTCGGGATGAGACTCCGGACATTGAGAGAAAAAGAAAAAAAGAAAAGAAAGAAAAAGAAAGAAAGAAAATAAAAAAAGAAATAAACAAAGAGAGAAGGGGCATTGTTAGTATCCTTTACCACACTTGTGCTTCAAAGTAGCACCATTTTTTCATATGGAGAGTCTCCTATGTTGTCACTTTCATATACTAGTGGGAATTTTTCATTATAGGATTAGATGCACACCCATTTAGTTTTCATATTGAGCTTTCATACACTTATAGCTCTTAGTGCATTCGTTGCATGGCAATCCCTACCCCTCACGTTGATATCGATTGATGGGCATCTCCATAGCCCGTTGGTTAGCCGCATCGATGTGAGACTTTCTTAATTTTTTTGTTTTCTCTATATTTACCCCTATCGTTATACTCTGTTCCACCCGTAGTGCTATATCCATGGCTTGCACTCATGTATTGCGTGAGGGTTGAAAAAGCTGAAGCGCGTTAAAAGTATGAACCAATTGCTCGGCTTGTCATCGGGGTTGTGCATGATAAATACTTTGTGTTAAGAAGACAGAGCATGACAAGACTATATGATTTTGTAGGGATAGCTTTCTTTAGCGTTGATATTTTGAAAGACATGATATCTTGTTGGGATGCCTGAGTATTGATGTCTTTTGTCAAATTATAGACTATTGCTTTGAATCACTTATGTCTCAATATTCATGCCATGACTAGACATCTGATCAAGTTTATGTTAGGTAGCATTCCACATCAAAAATTATCTTTTTTATCATTTACCTACTCGAGGACGAGCAGGAATTAAGCTTGGGGATGCTGATACGTCTCCACTGTATCTATAATTTTTGATTGTTTCATGCCTTGTGCTACCAAACGAGCCTTGTTGCGAACGATAATCCCATGATCATCTTGCTTGTTCTTGAATATCCACTTGGTTCCAATGACATTATGGTTCCCCTTTGGCCTTGGCACCAATCTCCACACCTTGTTGTGCTCAAAGTTGTTGAGTTCTTCATGCATGGCATTAAGCCAATCCGGATCCTCGAGCACCTCATAGACCTTTTGGGGTTCAACACAAGAAACAAACACGTGATGTTCATGTTGGAAATATGCCCTAGAGGCAATAATAAATTGGTTATTATTATATTTCTTTGTTCATGATAATAGTCTTTTATTCATGCTATAACTGTATTATCCGGAAATCATAATACACGTGTGAATACATAGACCACAATATGTCCCTAGTGAGCCTCTAGTTGACTAGCTCGTTGTGATCAACAGATAGTCATGGTTTCCTGGCTATGGACATTGGATGTCGTTGATAACGGGATCACATCATTAGGAGAATGATGTGATGGACAAGACCCAATCCTAAGCCTAGCACAAAGATCGTGTAGTTCGTATGCTAAAGCTTTTCTAATGTCAAGTATCTTTTCCTTAGACCATGAGATTGTGCAACTCCCGGATACCGTAGGAATGCTTTGGGTGTACCAAACGTCACAACGTAACTGGGTGGCTATAAAGGTGCATTACAGGTATCTCCGAAACTGTCTGTTGGGTTGGCACGAATCGAGACTGGGATTTGTCACTCCGTGTAAACGGAGAGGTATCTCTGGGCCCACTCGGTAGGACATCATCATAATGTGCACAATGTGACCAAGGGGTTGATCACGGGATGATGTGTTACGGAACGAGTAAAGAGACTTGCCGGTAACGAGATTGAACAAGGTATCGGTATACCGACGATCGAATCTCGGGCAAGTAAAATACCGCTAGACAAAGGGAATTGTATACGGGATCGATTGAGTCCTTGACATCGTGGTTAATCCGATGAGATCATCGTGGAACATGTGGGAGCCAACATGGGTATCCAGATCCCGCTGTTGGTTATTGACCAGAGAACGTCTCGGTCATGTCTGCATGTCTCCCGAACCCGTAGGGTCTACACACTTAAGGTTCGATGACGCTAGGGTTATAAAGGAAGTTTGTATGTGGTTACCGAATGTTGTTCGAAGTCCCGTATGAGATCCCGGACGTCACGAGGAGTTTCGGAATGGTCCGGAGGTAAAGATTTATATATGGGAAGTCCTGATTTGGTCACCGGAAAAGTTTCGGGCGATATCGGTATTGTACCGGGACCACCGGGAGGGTCCCGGGGGGTCCACCAAGTGGGGCCACCGGCCCCGGAGGCTTGCTTGGGCCTAGAGTGGAAAGGGACCAGCCCCAGAGTGGGCTGGTGCGCCTCCCACCCTTGCCCAAGGCGCAGCTAGGAGGGGAGAGGGGAAACCCTAGGGCAGATGGGCCCTAAGGCCCATGCTCCCTGCGCCTCCCTCTCCTTCCCCTCCTGGCCGCCGCCCCCTTTGCCATCTAGGGCTGGCCGCACCCCTTGGGGGTGGGAAACCCTAGAGGGGGGCGCAGCCCCCTCTCCCCCTATAAATAGTGAGGCATAGGGCTACCCATAACACGCGATTCGATCTCTCGTTGGTGCAGCCCTGCCCCTCTCCCTCCTCCTCCTCTCCCATGGTGCTTGGCGAAGCCCTGCGGGATTGCCACGCTCCTCCACCACCACCACGCCGTTGTGCTGCTGCTGGATGGAGTCTTCCTCAACCTCTCCCTCTCTCCTTGCTGGATCAAGGCATGGGAGACGTCATCGGGCTGTACGTGTGTTGAACGCGGAGGTGCCGTGCGTTCGGCACTTGATCATCGGTGATTTGAATTACGACGAGTACGACTCCATCAACCCCGTTCACTTGAACGCTTCCGCTTAGCGATCTACAAGGGTATGTAGATGCACTCTCCTTTCCCTCGTTGCTAGTTTCTCCATAGATAGATCTTGGTGACACGTAGGAAAATTTTGAATTTCTGCTACGCTCCCCAACAGTGGTATCAGAGCTAGGTCTATTGCGTAGATTCTTTGCACGAGTAGAACACAAAGTAGTTGTGGGCGTTGATGTTGTTCAATATGCTTACCGTTACTAGTCCAATCTTGTTTCGACGGTATTGTGGGATGAAGCGGCCCGGACCAACCTTACACGTACTCTTACGTGAGACAGGTTCCACCGATTGACATGCACTTGGTGCATAAGGTGGCTAGCGGGTGCCAGTCTCTCCCACTTTAGTCGGAACGGACTCGATGAAAAGGGTCCTTATGAAGGGTAAATAGCAATTGGCATATCACGTTGTGGTTTTGCGTAGGTAAGAAACGTTCTTGCTAGAAACCCATAGCAGCCACATAAAACATGCAAACAACAATTAGAGGACGTCTAACTTGTTTTTGCAGGGTATGCTATGTGATGTGATATGGCCAAGAAGAATGTGATGAATGATATGTGATGTATGAGATTGATCATGTTCTTGTAATAGGATTCACGACTTGCATGTCGATGAGAATGACAACCGGCAGGAGCCATAGGAGTTGTCTTTATTTATTGTATGACCTACGTGTCATTGAACAACGCCATGTAACTTACTTTACTTTATTGCTAAACGCGTTAGCCATAGAAGTAGAAGTAGTCGTTGGCGTGACAACTTCATGAAGACACGATGATGGAGATCATGATGATGGAGATCATGGTGTCAAGCCGGTGACAAGATGATCATGGAGCCCCGAAGATGGAGATCAATGGAGCTATATGATATTGGCCATATCATGTCACAACTATATAATTGCATGTGATGTTTATTATGATTATGCATCTTGTTTACTTAGGACGACGGTAGTAAATAAGATGATCCCTTACAAAATTTCAAGAAGTGTTCTCCCCTAACTGTGCACCGTTGCTACAGTTCGTCGCTTCTAAGCACCACGTGATGATCGGGTGTGATGGATTCTTACGTTCACATACAATGGGTGTAAGACAGTTTTACACAGCGAAAACACTTAGGGTTAACTTGACGAGCCTAGCATGTGCAGACATGGCCTCGGAACACGGAGACCGAAAGGTCGAGCATGAGTCGTATAGTAGATACGATCAACATGAAGATGTTCACCGATGATGACTAGTCCGTCTCACGTGATGATCGGACACGGCCTAGTTGACTCGGATCATGTAATCACTTAGATGACCAGAGGGATGTCTATCTGAGTGGGAGTTCATAAGATGAACTTAATTATCCTGAACATAGTCAAAAGACCTTTTGCAAATTATGTCGTAGCTCGCGCTATAGTTCTACTGTTTAGATATGTTCCTAGAGAAAATATAGTTGAAAGTTGATAGTAGCAATTATGTGAATAGTAGAAAGCTTATGTCCTTAATGCACTGCTCAGTGTGCTGAACCCCAAACATCGTTTGTGGATGTTTCGAACATCGAACATACACGTTTTGATAACTACGTGATAGTTCAGTTAAATGGTTTAAGTAGAGGCACCAAAGACGTTTTCGAAACGTCGCGGAACATATGAGATGTTTCGAGGGCTGAAATTGGGATTTCAGGCTCGTGCCCACGTCAAGAGGTATAAGACCTCCGACAATTTTCTTAGCCTACAAACTAAGGGAGAAAAGCTCAATCGTTGAGCTTGTGCTCAGATTGTCTGAGTGCAACAATCACTTGAATCGAGTGGGAGTTGATCTTCCAAATGAGATAGTGATGTTTCTCCAAAGTCATTACCACCAAGCTGCTAGAGCTTCGTGATGAACTATAACATATCAGGGATAGATATGATGATCCTTGAGGTATTCGCGATGTTTGACACCGCGAAAGTAGAAATCAAGAAGGAGCATCAATTGTTGATGGTTGGTGAAACCACTAGTTTCAAGAAGGGCAAGGGCAAGAAGGGATACTTCATGAAACGGCAAATCAGCTGCTGCTCTAGTGAAGAAACCCAAGGTTGAACCCAAACCCGAGACTAAGTGCTTTTGTAATAAGGGGAACAGTCACTAGAGCGGAATTACCCTAGATACTTGGTAGATGAGAAGGCTGGCAAGGTCGATAGAAGTATATTGGATATACATTATGTTAATGTGTACTTTACTAGTACTCCTAGTAGCACCAGGGTATTGGATACCGGTTCGGTTGCTAAGTGTTAGTAACTCGAAATAAAAGCTACGAAATAAAAGGAGACTAGCTAAAGGTGAGCTGACGATATGTGTTGGAAGTGTTTCCAAGGTTGATGTGATCAAGCATCGCACGCTCCCTCTACCATCAAGATTAGTATTAAACCTGAACAATTGTCATTTGGTGTTTGCGTTGAGCATAGACATGATTGGATTATGTCTATTGCAATACGGTTATTCATTTAAGGAGAATAATAGTTACTCTATTTATTTGAATAATACCTTCAATGGTCTTGCACCTAAAGGAATGGTTTATTGAATCTCGATCGTAGTGCTACACATTTTCATGCCAAAAGATAGTAATGATAGTACCACTTACTGGTGGCACTGCCATGTAAGTCATATTGGTTTAAAACGCATGAAGAAGCTCCATGTTGATGGATCTTTGGACTCACTCATTTTTGAAAAGTTTGAGACATGCGAACCATGTCTATTGGTGTATACGCATGAAGAAACTCCATGCAGATGGATCGTTTGGACTCACTTGATTTTGGATCACTTGAGATATGCAAATCATACCACATAGGCAAGATGACTGAAAAGCCTCGGTTTCAGTAAAATGGAACAAGATAGCAACTTGTTGGAAGCAACTCATTTTGATGTGTGCAGTCCAATGAGTGCTGAGGCATGCAGTGAATATCGTTATGTTCTTACTTCACAGATGATTCGAGTAGATGTTGAGAATATTTACTTGATGAAACACAAGTCTGAATTATTGAATGGTTCAAGTAATTTCAGAGTGAAGTAGAAGATCATTGTGACAAGAGGATAAAATGTCTATGATATGATCATAGAGATGAGTATCTGAGTTACGAGTTTTGGCACACAATTAAGACATTGTGGAAATTGTTTGGCAATTAATACCGCCTGGAACACCATAGTGTGATGGTGTGTCCGAACATCATAGTTGCACCCTATTGGATATGATGCATACCATGATGTCTCTTATCGAACTGCCACGATAGTTTATGGGTTAGGCATTAAAGACAACCACATTCACTTTAAATAGGGCACCACGTAATTCCGTTGAGACGACACCGTTTAGAGAAACCTAAGTTGTCGTTTCTTAAAGGTTTGGGGCTGCGACGCTTATGTGGAAAAGTTTCAGGATTGATAAGCTCGAACCCAAAGCGGATAAAAAGCATCTTCATAGGACACCCAAAACAGTTGGGTATACCTCCTAACTCAGATCCGAAAGCAATATGAATTGTTTCTTGAATCGGGTCCTTTCTCGAGGAAAGGTTTCTCTCGAAAGAGTTGAGTGGGAGGATGGTGGAGACTTGATATGGTTATTGAACCATCACTTCAACCAGTGTGTATCAGGGCACAGGAAGTTGTTCATGTGGCACCTACACCAATTGAAGTAGAAGCTTACGATAGTGATCATGAAGTTTTGGATCAAGTCACTGCCGTACCTCGTAGGGTGACAAGGATACGTACTACTTCAGAGTGGTACAGTAATCCTGTCTTGAAGGTCACGTTGCTAGACAACAATGAACCTACGAGCTATGGAGAAGCGATGGTGGGCCCAAATTCCGACAAATGGTTAAGAAACCATGAAATCCGAGATAGGATCCATGTATCAGAACAAAGCATGGACTTTGGTGGACTTGCCCGATGATCGGCAAGCCATTGAGATAAATGGATCTTTAAGAAGAAGACGGACATGAACGGTAATGTCACCGTCTATGAAGCTCGACTTGTGGCGAAGAGTTTTTCACAAGTTCAAGGAGTTGACTACGATGAGATTTTCTCATCTGTAGCGATGCTTAAAGTCCGTCGGAATCATGTTAGCATTAGCTGCATTTATGAAATCTGGCAGATGGATGTCAAGACAAGTTTCCTTACCAGTTTTCGTAAGGAAAGATTGTATGTGATACAATCAGAAAGGTTTTGTCGATCCTAAGGATGCTAAAAGGTATGCTGGCTCTAGCGATCCTTCTAAGGACTGGAGTGAGCATCTCGGAGTTGGAATGTATGCTTTGATGATGATCAAAGATTTTGGGTTTGTACAAAGTTTATGAGAAACTTGTATTTCCAAAGAAGTGAGTGAGAGCACTATAGAATTTCTGATGAGTATATGTTGTTGACATATTGTTATGGATCAGAAATGACGTAGAATTTCTAGAAAGCATATAGGGTTATTTGGAAAGTGTTTTTCAATAGAAAACCTGGATTAAGCTACTTGAACATTGAGCATCAAGATCTATAAGGATAGATCAAAACGCTTAATAGTACTTTCAAATGAGCACATACCTTGACATGATCTTGAAGGTGTTCAAGATGGACCAGTCAAAGAAGGAGTTCTTGCCTGAGTTGTAAGGTACGAAGTTAAGACTTAAAGCTCGACCACGGCAGAATAAAGAGAAAGGACGAAGGTCGTCCCCTATGCTTAAGACGTAGGCTCTTCAGGATGCTATGCTGTGTACCGCACCTGAAGTGTGCCTTGCCATGAGTCAGTCAAGGGGTACAAGAGTGATCCATAAATGGATCACAGGACAGCGGTCAAAGTTATCCTTAGTAACTAGTGTACTAAGAAATTTTCTCGATTATGGAGGTGGTAAAAGAGTTTGTCGTAAAGGGTTACGTCGATGCAAGCTTAACACCTATCCGGATAGCTCTGAGTAGAGATACCGGATACGTATAATGGAGCAACAATTTAGAATAGCTCCAAGTAGAACAGTTATTTGGAATAGCTCCAAATAGAGCGTGGTAGCTGCATCTAGGAGATGACATAGAGATTTGTAAAGCACACACGGATCTGAAAGGTCCAGACCCGTTGACTATAACCTCTCTCACAAGCAACATGATCAAACCCAGAACTCATTGAGTGCTAATCACATAGTGATGTGAACTAGATTATTGACTCTAGTAAACTCTTTGGATGTTGGTTACATGGCGATGTGACCTGTGAGTGTTAATCACATGGCGATGTGAACTAGATTATTGACTCTAGTGCAAGTGGGAGACTGTTGGAAATATGCCCTAGAGGCAATAATAAATTGGTTATTATTATATTTCTTTGTTCATGATAATAGTCTTTTATTCATGCTATAACTGTATTATCCGGAAATCATAATACACGTGTGAATACATAGACCACAATATGTCCCTAGTGAGCCTCTAGTTGACTAGCTCGTTGTGATCAACAGATAGTCATGGTTTCCTGGCTATGGACATTGGATGTCGTTGATAACGGGATCACATCATTAGGAGAATGATGTGATGGACAAGACCCAATCCTAAGCCTAGCACAAAGATCGTGTAGTTCGTATGCTAAAGCTTTTCTAATGTCAAGTATCTTTTCCTTAGACCATGAGATTGTGCAACTCCCGGATACCGTAGGAATGCTTTGGGTGTACCAAACGTCACAACGTAACTGGGTGGCTATAAAGGTGCATTACAGGTATCTCCGAAAGTGTCTGTTGGGTTGGCACGAATCGAGACTGGGATTTGTCACTCCGTGTAAACGGAGAGGTATCTCTGGGCCCACTCGGTAGGACATCATCATAATGTGCACAATGTGACCAAGGGGTTGATCACGGGATGATGTGTTACGGAACGAGTAAAGAGACTTGCCGGTAACGAGATTGAACAAGGTATCGGTATACCGACGATCGAATCTCGGGCAAGTAAAATACCGCTAGACAAAGGGAATTGTATACGGGATCGATTGAGTCCTTGACATCGTGGTTAATCCGATGAGATCATCGTGGAACATGTGGGAGCCAACATGGGTATCCAGATCCCGCTGTTGGTTATTAACCGGAGAACGTCTCGGTCATGTCTGCATGTCTCCCGAACCCGTAGGGTCTACACACTTAAGGTTCGATGACGCTAGGGTTATAAAGGAAGTTTGTATGTGGTTACCGAATGTTGTTCGGAGTCCCGGATGAGATCACGGACGTCACGAGGAGTTCCGGAATGGTCCGGAGGTAAAGATTTATATATGGGAAGTCCTGATTTGGTCACCGGAAAAGTTTCGGGCGATATCGGTATTGTACCGGGACCACCGGGAGGGTCCCGGGGGGTCCACCAAGTGGGGCCACCGGCCCCTGAGGCTTGCTTGGGCCTAGAGTGGAAAGGGACCAGCCCCAGAGTGGGCTGGTGCGCCTCCCACCCTTGCCCAAGGCGCAGCTAGGAGGGGAGAGGGGAAACCCTAGGGCAGATGGGCCCTAAGGCCCATGCTCCCTGCGCCTCCCTCTCCTCCCCCTCCTGGCCGCCGCCCCCTTTGCCATCTAGGGCTGGCCGCACCCCTTGGGGGTGGGAAACCCTAGAGGGGGGCGCAGCCCCCTCTCCCCCTATAAATAGTGAGGCATAGGGCTGCCCATAACACGCGATTCGATCTCTCGTTGGTGCAGCCCTGCCCCTCTCCCTCCTCCTCCTCTCCCATGGTGCTTGGCGAAGCCCTGCGGGATTGCCACGCTCCTCCACCACCACCACGCCATTGTGCTGCTGCTGGATGGAGTCTTCCTCAACCTCTCCCTCTCTCCTTGCTGGATCAAGGCATGGGAGATGTCATCGGGCTGTACGTGTGTTGAACGCGGAGGTGCCGTGCGTTCGGCACTTGATCATCGGTGATTTGAATCACGACGAGTATGACTCCATCAACCCCGTTCACTTGAACGCTTCCGCTTAGCGATCTACAAGGGTATGTAGATGCACTCTCCTTTCCCTCGTTGCTAGTTTCTCCATAGATAGATCTTGGTGACACGTAGGAAAATTTTGAATTTCTACTACGTTCCCCAACAGTTCACAATAGTTTGCTAATTGTCTACGAGTTCTTACCCCCTTTCTTAAGCTTCCAAGCACATTCGTCATGAGATGATCTTTGGTAGTGAGCTTGGATGCAATCTTGGTGGCACAACGCTCCAATTCCTCCTTGGGAGAGAGTTGAGGAGCGGTAACTTGATCATCTTGAGCGTCGTCTTGAGCTTGTTCTTGATCTTGAACTTGCTCGGTGGTGAGAACTTTACCTTGGGCATCACTTGGTGGTTCACCACCATCTTGAGGTTGATCTTGCCCTTGATCTTGTTTATTTGGTTGAGGGCCTTCACTTTGTTCTTCGGAAGCGTGTGGGTCTTGGGTTGGTGATGGTTCCACTTGAGTGGAACATTGTCCTTCTCCTTCGGCCACAAGAGGTTCCTCAATGGGAAGGATATGACCAACACCCATTCTTCTTATGGCTTGGCGAGGAATTTCATCACCTACATCACAAGTACCACTTTTCTCCACTTGGGAGCCGTTATTCTCATCAAACTCCACGTTACACGTCTCCTCAATGAGTCCGGTGGACTTGTTGAGGCACGGTAAGCATGAGAGTTTGTAGAATAACCAACAAATATGCCCTCATGAGATCTAGCCTCAAATTTAGACAAACGAACACCTTTCTTGAGAATGAAACACTTACACCCGAACACCCGAAAGTACTTGAGGTTGGGCTTGTTGCCGGTGAGTATCTTATATGGAGTCTTGTTCAAGCCTTTGTGGAGATAGAGCCGATTGGAAGCGTGACAAGAGGTGTTGATCGCTTCGGCCCAAAAGTTGTACAAAGACTTGAACTCCGCCATCATGGTCCTTGCCGCATCCATCAACATCCGGTTCTTCCTCTCCGCTACACCATTTTGTTGAGGGGTGTAAGGTGCGGAATATTGATGGTTGATACCCTCATCACTAAGAAGCTCATCCAAGGTCTAGTTCTTGAACTTGGTGCCGTTGTCACTACTTATTGTCAAGATCTTTGCGTTGTGTTGACGTTGAGCTTCATTTGCAAAGTCGATGACGGTTTGTTGGGTCTCACTCTTCCTCTTGAAAAAAATACCCACGTGTATCTTTAATAATCATACACAATCACCAAGCAATACTTTCTACCCCCAAGACTATCAAAGGATGTAGGCCCAAAGAGATCCAAGTGAAGGAGCTCCAAGGGCCTCTTCGAGTAGATGATAGTCGTGGGAGGGTGAGCCTTCTCATGTAGCTTTCCTTCGATACAAGCACTGCAAGCACGATCTTTGGCAAAACTAACATTTGTTAGTCCACGGACATGGTCCCCCTTGAGAATACTTTGCAAATATATCATATTTATGTGGGCTAAACAGTGATGCCAAATCCATCCCATGTCAACTTTAGCCATTAGGCATGTCGCGGTCTTAGTGAGTCGCTCTGAAAAGTTAATCACATAGAGACCGTTCTCGACATGCCCAACAAAGGCTACTTTAAGAGTATTGCTCCACAAGAGGGCCATGGTATCAATATCAAAGAAAGTGGCAAAGCCCATGAGTGCAAGTTGACGAACGAAAAGTAAGTTGTATGCAAGGGACTCAACAAGCATGACTTTCTCGATCGTGAGATCATGAGAAATGACAACCTTGCCAAGACCCAATACCTTAGAAGATGAGGCATCACCCCACTCGACATTGGTGGGCATAGATGAAATCTTGTGTATGTCCACCACCAAGTCTTGCTTCCGGTCATATGATTTGTGGCTCCACTATCGAGCAACCATGATCCCCCACCGGAAGCAAACACCTACAAGAGATCAATGCTTGGTTTTAGGTACCCATTTTGTAATGGGTCCTTTGATGTTAGTAACAAGGGTCTTAGGAACCCAAATAGACCATTCAATGTACTCATAACGAGAACCAACAAATTTGGCATAAACATGCCCATCACTAGCACGACATAACACATAAGACGGGTTAAAGTCGCCGAATTTGTTGGAAGGGGTGGCATTGCCCTTCTTGACACCACCACCCTTCACATTGTTCTTCTTCTCCTTAGAAACACCCTCTCCCTCCTTCACAAAAGTTTGCTTGAGGTGAGGAGGTTGTTTGGCCTTGTCAGTCTTCTTCTTGTTCTTGGACTTGAGTGCAAACCCAATTCCCTCTTTGCCCACAACTTCCTTTTGATTGCTCAAAATGTCGTTGAGGTTCTTCTCACCTTGTATGCATGACACAAGGCCTTTCTCAAGTTGCTCCTTCAACTTGGCATTCTCCTCCAAAAGATGCACATGCTCACAACATGGGTTAGTAGCATTTGCATTATTAATTAAAACCATATGAGGAAATGTGTCTTTCTCCTTGGTTAGCTTCACTTAGAGTTGATCATGAGACTCTTTGAGGCTAGCATGAGCACCCTTCAAGGCCTTGTGAACCTTGTCAAGTATATCAAACTCCTCCTTGAGTCTAGCATGGTCAACCCCAAGTTTAGCCTTCTCAGAATTGAGCACACGAGATACAACAAGAGCATGATCAAGATCTTTCTTTAATTTAGCATGATCACCGTTGTGTGACTCCTCCATAGCCAAACAATGACCATGCTCTTCCTCAAGCGCATTAGAGAGATCCGATATCTCATCGGCATAGTCACGACTATGCCCTTCCATCTTAGAGATGGTTTCTTCGTGAGCCTTGATCATGTCACTGGCTTCACCAAGTTGTTCCAAGAGAGCAACGAAGTGCTTCTTGGGTTTGCCCTTGAGCTTACTCATAAAAGACTCAAATTCATTTTCTTCCTCCTTCGACCCCTCACCTTAATTAATGAAATCCATCAAGGAAGGATTAGTAGTGATGGTGGTTTTGATGTTGGGGGTTACCTTGTGGGTGGATTTGGCCATGAGGCACTTGGCGGTGATGTTCTCATTGGGTGAGTCGAAGAGGGACACACGTGGAGTTGTTGCAATGGCAACGGAGGCCATGGCAACCGTCTCACCGTCTTCATCATCATCATCATCCTCATTGTACTCTTATTGTGCCACCAACCCCTTGGGAGGAGTCTTCTTGGTGAAGTTGTTCTTGTTGGGGAAAGACTTGGCCTTGTCTTTTCAGATAAGCTTGCGACCATTGTCTTCCCTCTTCTCGTATGGGCACTCCGCAACAAAGTGGCTCACATTGCCACAATTATAGCATGTCCTCACACGTTGGTTGACCTTGGTGCCACTTGAGTTGTTCTTGTTTAAGTTGGGCCTTGAGTTCTTCTTGCTCCAAAATTGTCGTGAATCAAGAGCCATGTGCTCATGATAAGCATACTTGGTATCTTTAGGGCAACACTCCTCATCTTCCTCTTCACCCTCTTCTTCCACACTAGCTTTGGCCTTTAAAGCAAGGTTGGTCTTCTTTGCTCATTGCGAATGCAACACCGCATTGTCGGCGGTCTTGTCCAAGATCCTCACTGCATCAAACTCATCCAACACTTCACTTGAGGACAAGGCATGAAAGTACGGACTTTTACGGATGACGGATGTAGAATCGAAAGTATGTCTAGAGGGGGGTGATTAGACTACTTGACCAAATAAAAATATAGCCTTTCCCCAATTTTAAGTCTTGGCAGATTTTAGCAACATATCACAAGTCAAGCAATCAACCTACACATGCAATTCTAAGAGTATAGCATCAAAATGTAAATCATTGCATATGAAGGTAAAAGTGAGGAGTTTGGAGGGAGCAAACACAATGTTGACACGGAGATTTTTGGCGTGGTTCCGATAGGTGGTGCAATCGTACATCCACATTGATGGAGACTTCAACCCACGAAGGGTAACGGCTGCGCAAGTCCACGGAGGGCTCCACCCACGAAGGGTCCACGAAGAAGCAAATCTATCCCACCATGGCCATCGCCCACGAAGGACTTTCCTCACTTGGGTAGATCTTCATGAAGTAGGCGGTCTCCTTGCCCTTACAAACTCCTTGGTTCAACTCCACAATCTTGACGGAGGCTCCCAAGTGACACCTAACCAATCTAGGAGACGCCACTCTGCAAAGGGTAATAGATGGTGTGTTGATGATGAACTCCTTGCTCTTGTGCTTCAAATGATAGTCTCCCCAACACTCAACTCTCTCTCTCATAGATTTGGATATGGTGGAAAGATGATTTGAGTGGAAAGCAACTTAGGGAAAACTAGAGGTCAAGATTCTTGTGATTGGATTGGAATGTCTTGGTCTCAACACATGAGTAGGTGGTTCTCTCTCGGAAAATGAATGCTGGAAGTGTAGGCACATTCTGATGGCTCTCTCCACGAATGGAGGATGGGTGGAGGTGTATATATAGCCTCCACACAAAATCTAGCCGTTACACACATTTTACCAAACTCGGTGGGACCGAATACTGAAACTCGGTCAGACCGATATGGTTCAAAATGTGAACGTTAGGCTTTTCGGTGGGACCGACATGATCAACTTGGCGGGACCGATTTCCTTAGGGTTAGGGCCTAACTTGATCTCGGTGACACCGATTTCAGTAATAGGCAAACAGAGAGTTGGTCAGGAAAACTCGGTAGGACCGATCGCTCATTTCGGTTAGACCAAAATGTTACGAAAAGGAAACAGAGAGTTTGCATTGCGAACTTGGTGGGACCGATCGCTCATCTCAGTTAGACCGAAACATTACGAAGGGAAACAGAGAGTTTGCAATCCCATCTCGGTGAGACCGAGATCCCTATCTATGAGACTGAATTGATTAGGGTTTCTGGATATGGCTATGTCAAATGAACTCGGTGGCGCTGAATAGATCAAATCGGTGGGGCCGAGTTTGACTTTTGGTTTAGGACATATGTGGAAATGAGAAAGTGGTTGAGGGCATTGGAGCATATCACTAAGCACTTTGAGCAAGCAAGCCTTTAAGCAACACCTCATCCCCTTTTAATAGTATTGGCTTTTCCTATGGACTCAATGTGATCTTGGATCACTAAAATGAAAATGTAGAGTCTTGAGCTTGTGCCAATATGTGTCCTTAGCATTTTGAGGGGTCCGCATCTCTAGTCCATGCCATGCCAATCATTGAACTTTCCGAAATGATTATCTTGAAAGAACATTAGTTCAATGAGCTATATGTTGTTAAGAATTACCAAAACCACACAGGGATTAGTTGCACTTTCAACGGAGGACATGGCCTTATGGTAAGGCATCATGGCCTTGAGAAACTTGCGCTTGATCCAATTGTCATCCATACCCTTGCTCCCATGATCTCGGAGTGAGACTACGAGAGTGGTTAATCTCTGGTAAAGCTCTCTAGGTTCTTCATCTTCATTCATTGCAAACTCATCGGCTTCATCTTGCACCACTTCAATGTTGGAGCGTTGAATGCTTGTGCTTCCCTTGTAAATGGAAACAACATGTTGCCATGCTTCCTTGGCCATGGTAAAAGGTCGGAGATGTGCAATATCTTCTGGTGAATTGCATCTTGGAGAATGAAGAGAGCGGACTCATTGAATTGATGATCCGCGGCTTCTCTAGGAGTGAAGTTGCTTGGGTCATGCGGGTAGAAACCTTGCTCAATAATTCTCCAAATATTAGTAGAACTATGATTTAAATGGCGTTTAAAGCGATAGACCCAAGAGGCAAAATCCTCATTGTTCACAAACTTAGGAGGAGGACCAACATGATTCAAATGTGTGGAGGGAACCGGTCCTCCATAAGTAGGGGGTGGTTCAACATGGGCAAAGATGTCGTTTACACTTCTACCACTAGTCAAAGGAACTTTATCACTAGTAGCTTCCCCCTTGTCGGAGTTAGCATCCATCACCTTGTTAGCGGGATCGACCACTTCCAACGGTGCGGTGGATAATTTAAGACCATCAAGAAAATCCTTCAACGTGCCTTTGACCTCGGTCATCATGGAGGTTTTCAATGTGTCCAAAGCCGCATTAAACTCCTCATGAGAGACCGAGGATCCCCCATCGGCCATAGACGGGAGCGGATTCACACCGAAGTGCTCCTTCCCATCGTCTACGGTGTCAACCATACTATTCGGACGGCAAAGTCCTTAATAAAGAGACGAGGCCCTGACACCAAATGAAAGGATCAATATAGTTGACTAGAGGGGGGTGAATAGGCAACTAACAATTTTTAGCTTTTCTTTATCAAATTAAACTTTGCATCAAGGTAGGTTGTCTAGATATGCAACTAGGTGAGCAACCTATATGATGCAACAACAACAAGCACACAAGCAAGCAAGGGATACAACACAATATAAGCTTGCACAAGTAAAGGTAAGATATAACCAAGAGTGGAACCGGTGGAGATGAGGGTGTGTTACCGAAGTTCCTTCCCTTAAAGAGGAAGTACGTCTCCGTTGAAGCGGTGTGGAGGCACAATGCTCCCCAAGAAGCCACTAGGGCCACCGTATTCTCCTCACGCCCTCACACAATGCGAGATGTCGTGATTCCACTATTGGTGCCCTTGGAGGCGGCGACCGAACCTTTACAAACAAGGTTGGGGCAATCTCCACAACTTAATCGGAGGCTCCCAACAACACCATGAAGCTTCATCACAATGGAATATGGCTCCGCAGTGACCTCAACCTTCTAGGGTGCTCAAACACCCAAGAGTACAAGATCCGCAAGTTATTAGTGGGGGGGTCAAATATTTCTTGGTGAAAGTGTAGATCGGGGCCTTCTCAACCAATCCCTAGAAAATCAACAAGTTTGATTGGCTAGGGAGAGAGATCGGGCGAAAATGGAGCTTTTAGCAACAATGGAGCTTGGGGAGGGAAGAGGTGGTCAACTTGGGGAAGAAGACCCCCTTTATATAGTGGGAGGGGGGAAGATCCAACCATTACCCACTTATTCAGCCCGCGACATGTGGTAGTACCGTACAGACACACGGTACTACTGCAAGGGCTTGCGGTACTACCACGCGCGCGGCAGAGACCAGACGAGGCCCTGTTGCGTATAGCAACGAGCGGTAGAACCGCTGGAGCGGTACTACCGCGCGCCCTTGCGGTACTACCGCAAGGCAGGGTTCAACTTGGCTGGGAAGGCACAGACTAATAAAATTACATTCGTGGCTACTTCTGCTGAGTTTCGGTCTGTGCGAAAATCCGGCACGGTACTACCGCTCGCAAGGAGCGGTACTACCGTACCGCGTAGGGCGTGGAAGTAAAAAATTTACTTCCGCACCTACTTCCGTGTGTGCCAGCTTTCTGGTCTAGAAGCCATGGTACTACCGCCGGCGAGGAGTGGTACTATTGCATGACGCGGTACTACCGCTACCCTGGGCGGTACTACCGTGGACCGCTGCAATACTGCTGCTCCCTTGAGCAGTACTACTGCACACCACAGAACCTATAGCACTTGGAGGCCTTCATCTTCGCAAAGACAAGGGAAAACGACCGGTGCTCCAATGAAGTGAAGGAAAGGTGGTGCAAAGGAACAGATGTGTACATGTTGATTCCACCCTAACCTTTCCGAAGCGGACCCCCTCTTAATAGTATGGCTTTCCTACGACTCAAATCCACCGAAAAGAAATGTAGAGAAACACCGTCTTTGATAGGCTCTGAGGGGTACCGAATCGTCTTGTGCCTAGACATGAGATATCTGAAATGCTCAATGCACATGATTAGTCCGCAAATGCATTGTCATCAATCACCAAAACCACATAGGGAGAAATATGCCCTTACAACTAGCCTCATGGCAGATACTGCCAGGTGTTTTGATGTTGAATAAAGCTGCCCACAGTTTCCCACAAAAAAATAATCACCATGACTTGTATTTTGATCTTTATGATATGAATGATACATGTATTACCATGCAAAAAAACAATCACCACAGAGCTAGTCTTGTTCCGGTAGCGGCAAGGGAAGGGTGGAGCCAAGCGGAGAGCCAAAGTCCTGAATTCGACGGTGAGATCATCAATGGAGCCATGGTCCTAGTAGTGGCTAAGAGGCTTCTGTAACTGCAGAAATACCACATAGCACCAGTAGGTCATCGTAAGGGAGATCATTCAATAAGTAGCTGTTGCGGATTGTCTAGAGTGTCCACACGAGAAACCCAATTCCTAGCCACCTAATGTGGCTGGATCTCAGCGCGCACACTTGCAGTTCCTTAAAGAGGCCAGGGAAGTTCATGTGGCACCACCCACCGTCAACCACTTCCCTAAAGCAACTCCAAAGGAATTAAGCCATTACTGAGGAAAAGAAGATGTGGTTGGAGTCCTCAGCCGTACCGCACCCGAGGCCATGATGTTTAAGTACCTCCACCCAAGGTACCCTACCCCAGATCCATAGCCATAAGAAGATCCTAATCTTCAGGGTAAGCCTAATTGACCAAAGCAGAGTGAGGGGCTCCGGCTCAGGTGAAGGAGCAATGGCCTGGTAGAGCGACCAAGAGGAGAACCGGTCGCTCTGTTCAAGGAGTCAGGACAGTTGGTCCGGCTCTAGGTTAGGGGTCTATAGAGCCATACATTCTAAAAGCTCTTCCCAAGAGGCTTGGTCAGGGGGCACAAAATACCGATGGAAGGTAGGGCTCCCAAGATCGGTAATGGCAGCCTCAATGAAATGTAGAGCACGACACTAATGGAGAATAACTCCAGGAACGAAGCCACGAAGGGGTGGTTACCCGCCCAACACTCGAGCCAAAATAGGGTCAAATAACCCGACCCCACTGAGATCGAGGAACCAATAGGAAGGACAGGGAGAAGTTGGATTATGGATTGCCATAATTGGAACCTTCCCGAGCGTTGGTAAAACGTAAGAGGTTGACGCCTGAGATATTTCACCCGGACAATATCCAACCATAATCCACCTTCGTTATTAGCAGTGTGCCACAACCATTTGGTTAGGAGTGTGATGTTCATGCGCTTGGACGACAACATGATTCCAAGACCACCACGGTCCTTAGGCTTGCAAATATCAGTCCAAGGGAACTTCGCAATCACACGATGAAGGGTTTCGTAGAGACTATAAAAGCTCATGATAAACATGAGAAGACTCGGTAAGGACGTGTTAATCAACACTGTCCAAGATGCCTTGGAGAGCCATCGGCCTTGCCAAGACTCAACCCTATGTTGGATCTCGACCATGACCGGTCTGCCACAGATAGTCTCGAGTCACTAATAGGAATCCCCAAATATGAGGTGGGCAAAGTCCCAAGTCTGCAATTGAGGTGGTCGGCGATGCTTTGTCGCTCGTCCTTCGGAATAATCGAAGAACATCACTTCACTCTTGGAGAAGTTGATGGTCAGTCCCGACATCTGATGGAAGTAGAAAGGAGAAACTTGAGGTTCACAATATCCCACTTCGAGCCTTCGACAATGTAATCGTGTCGTCAACATATTGCAGAAGGGAGACCCCACCTCCCAATCACTATGTGGGGAGCCACACCCCGGATGTGGCCGGCCTCCTTGGCTGCATCCAACATGGCGACGAGGGTGTCGACCACCATGTTGAAGAGGAATGGGAAGAAGGGATCCCCTGCCGAACCCCACAAAATGTGGGGAAAACGGACCCACTTCACCAAGGGCTCCTTTGATAAAGGAATTTTATAGAATTTCTGGTGCACTGAAATCCTTAGAATTTTTTCTATGTTGGTCCTTTGGTTCATAGGATTTGAATCTCATAGGAAGTTTTCCTATGTAATCTTTTGTACTACATTTCATAGGAAATCTAACATCCACTCCAGCCTCCTTTTATAATTCTTTTGTTTTTCTTGTGGCATCAAACACTCATTGCTAACTTGTAGGATTCAAGTGGGCATGCCACTTCAACCCTATATTTTTCCTATTTCTATGTTTTCAGAATAGTACGAATCAAAGAGGCTCTTAATATTAACAGTGGTGCGCCCACTAGAAGCCAGTTGCATGACCTTGGTAGCCCAGCGGTCAAAAGAGGCTGGAGAGGAAAACTTTTGAAAGACAACCACTGACAACCTGTCACTTGAATTAGTGACGGACGGCAATGCCCATCACTAGAGGGGGTTTCCGATCATAAGGGCATGAACAATGGTAGCATCACTATAGCGCTGCTCCATGATCCATGTCAGAACAAAAAAATTAAAGCACTAGTTTTACCCAATGGTGTGGTCCCTCATGCACTCTCTCTCCTTCTATCTTTCCATTTCTCTAAGCCAATGACTGCACTAGTTTCCCACGCTTTTGCTGCTTTCCTCTTCTTTTCTCCTTTTTGGTGAATCACCTTCCTCTTCTGCAAGAGACCAATTCGTTCTGCAAGCATCTATCTTTTCTTCTCTCTCCTGCTGCATCCTACCCTACGTGGATAGCTGGGGCGCCTGTCCACGCTGGAGCATTGGCCATGCCCCTAAGTAGAGGGGTTCCTTGCAGACTGCAGTAGCAGGAGTGGGACGTCGGCACTGCCGTCACCAACACCAATCTAGCAGCCCTATGTCGCTTTTTGACATTAGTAAGTATGCTTAAGTTTTTCGTCTAATTCACCTTATCTACATATAGACAAGGTTTAAATTCCAAATTTGCAATGTTGTTGAAGTGTGTGATGTTGAACCATGATTTTTTTTTGGTTAATATATCTATGCCAGACTGAAGTTCAAATATGTGCACACACATAGGAGAAATTTGGATGAAAAATTATAAAGGCTGCAGTTTGTGGAATCTGACACTGCACGGTTGCTCTGGAGACTCGAAGAAAATAAAAGCCCCTGTAAGACTGTTTTGAAGACTCTCTTCTTATGGAATCTGCTAAGTTGCTCTTACCGCGAATGCACGGTTCCAACTCCATTTCAAGTGGAACACCCAGAGAGATACATTTCTGCAGTAGCAGTATGCAATGCAACTCCAATTGGAAGGACATCCTCGTCCACGAAGAAATGCGGGTTGTGATAACAGTGCACCGAACCAACTTTCTCGTTTCTAATACCGATACCAAATATGATGCCAGGAACTAACTGTTGGTAGAAAGCAAAGTCTTCCCCTGCCATGATCTTCTCCCCCGGCTTCACATTGTCTGGGCCAAGCAAACTTCTGCCCACATTCTCGACGTGGCGATGCAGCCTCTCGTCATTCACGACTGCAGGATACATTGGGTAGGAGGGAGCCCCCAGGATCTCTGCAACTCCCTTGCATCTATGTACAGCTGCCTGCCCTTCTACTACCTGGGAAAACCAAGAACATTTATTCAGGGCCCTTCAATTTGCATTATCTTCACGGTAAAAGCTACTCCCTCCGCTCCAAAATGTAAGACTGTTTGATAGTGTCAAAAACAGTCTTACATTTTGGGACGGAGGGAGTATTTTATAGTTTGAAGTTACCATTGGCATGCAAAGAATTAGCCATATGCAAACAGCGTTAACTCCTTCGTGCTTGCCGTACAAAAAGAAAAGAAACATGAATTTTGCTGACCAAGGAAACAGGACCAATAGACCATGCATAAATGTGTAGGTTGTGTAGTTGAAAACTGAAAGCACATCCGACTTTTGAGAGAATGCACCCAAGGTGCTCTCATTGATCTGAAGCTCTTTGCTCAAAGGAAAATAAACTATGAAGGTACCGGTGATTGCAGCATACCAATATTACTATCAGAAATGCTACCTCTTAGTGAATTAAATTGTGCCATAATGCTTACCTCCTTAAGCCTTTTCTCCAGCCGATGAAGTCCTTCAGTAGTGAGGCTCCTCAAAGTGCCTCCGAATTCAACAACTAAAGGTGTGGCATCAGTAGAATTCCCAGCTTTAATATAGGTAACAGAGAGGACCTGAACACAATAAATAGACAGATCAAACCGGGCATGTTAATGTTATGGGCTGTATGGCGGAGCAAAACTTGGGGGAACAACATTTAGAAGCATGTGCTGCTGCCTAAAGTAGGTTGGTTGAATGTAGACAGTTATACTAGCCACTCTAAAGAAATTCATTGAGGTGTATAACACTTGACTGATGCTAAAAATATGCATCAAAATAAGTATCACATTTTAGCGAAGATGTTATTTCTCCATATGAGATCATCACTGGAGTAGCATTTCAGGTGCCACTTCAATATGTTCCATTATGCCAAATTTATTGTGATAAAAAGACTTCCGTTTGTTGGCATGATCAGCTACATTTTCTTTCTATATGACATGCTTGAAGAAAATCAGCTAAGCAAAGTAGTATCGCTATAGGACAAGGTCGTACTTGGCTGTGAAGAGGATCATCTTCTCTCGAGGTGAGCTGTTGCAGGGAGAGGATGGTAAATGCCGCAGCAACAATAGGATCCACATTCAAGTGTGGTGTTTCAGCCTTCCCGGTTTTACCTTCTATTTTCACTACGTAGAAACACACGGCTGCATGTGTTGGCCCTGCGTGAGCAGCTATTGCACCTGTCGGAATCTGACAATTGACGTGCATGGCGAATATAGCTTCAACACCATCAAGAACACCTTCTTTTACCATATGAGACGCACCAGCACCGCCCTCCTCAGCAGGTTGAAAAAGGAGTCTCACAGTTCCCTTCATCATACAAGATAAGTTTTACTCCCTCCGTTCGGAAATACTTGTCTTAGAAATGGATAAAATGGATGTATCTATAACTAAAACAAGTCTAGATACAACTATTTCTAGGACAAGTATTTCCGAACGGAGGGAGTACATAATATGTATATGCTTCATTATACAAGACAAATGTTACATTAATCTGTAACTTCTGAAAAAGGTGTTTTCACAGAACTAATTGCTAACCGTGATTAACACAAAATTTCTGATTTAATGGTCACTCTGCTTTTTTTACGGAATGATCATCCCTACTTTGCTGAGTTAAGTTATGATATCTGACTATTAATTACTACCTTGCATTGGCTCACAAAAGACGAAGGAAGTGCATTTGGGTTGTATTTCCTTTGGACAAGGAAAAGCAAAATCAGCAAGTGGCATGTGTTAACATGAAACTGAAAACTTACACCAGGGGATTAAGTGTTTTGTCTTACAACCTCGCCAAAACACAACTGAAGTACTAAATTCGGTCAAAGGAAAAGCATTGCGGTTGTATTCTCTCTGGACAAAGTACAAGAGAATTAGTAAATGGCATGTGTTATTGACTTATTGTTAACATGAGACTGAAGAACAGACACCAGGGGGTGTAAAGTGTTCTGTCGAGCGACCTCACCCAAACATATCCGAAGTACTACTAAATTCAGTCAAACTTAGAGCAGAATCATAAGCAAGCACTCACCTTAAGCTGATCCTTGCGCTCATGCAGCAACTTTGCCGCTCCGAGGAGCATCGCTGTGTGCGCATCATGGCCACACGCGTGCATCATGCCATCAACTCTGCTCTTATGCTCCCACTCCACCAGTTCCTGCCATCCCAAGTGCGCACAACCAACAAAATGCCATCCCTCCAGCAAAACAATATCATACCAACCGAGAGCAAGAGACAGTCACAAGATTGAGAGCACACGAATCAAGCAAGCACGATCAGTAGTAGTACAGTACCGAGAAGATACAGTTCTGCCGTTCAGCACCAACCACCGGTCACACACACCGCGCCAGACTACCAGAGTAGCATCGGAGGGGAAGGGCACCCTGCGCCAGACCACAAGTGTAGCATCGGACGGGAAGAGAAGAGGGGAACGGACCTGGATGGGCAGGGCGTCCATGTCGGCGCGGAGGGCGACGATCGGGGGCATGCCCAAGCCGACATCAGCGACGACGCCGGTGCCGGCAACGGCGCGGGCGGTGATCCCTAGCCCCTCGAGCTCCTCGCGGACGAGTGCGCTGGTGCGGCGCTCCTGGAACGCGAGCTCCGGGTGGGCGTGGATGCGCCGCCGCACGCCGATAATCCACTCGCGCTCCCCCTCGGCGCGCCGAAGCAGCTCCTGCGGGTACTCCGCAGACGCGGTGGATAGGAGGAGGACGGCCAAGAGGCAGAGGAGCGGAGCGGCCATGGTCAAGTGAAGGGTGGGCGAAGCTCTCGTTGACGGAGCGAATGCTACAACAAACTAAAATTAAGACGAATGAATCACCCGAGAGCAAGAAAAGGAGCAGCCTGTAGAACGGACAAAGAGACTTTTTTATATTTTTGCGGGAGAACGTTCAAAACCATGTACAGCTGTGAGTGAGCTGAATCACTATACTTCATATCTGGGAGTGAAAAACTGAAAAACACTCACAGCTAATGACAGTACTAATTTAAAACAAAGGTAAAAAAGTACTCCCTCCGTTCCTAAATATAAGTGTTTTAAGAGATTCCGCTATAGACTACATACGGAGCAAAATGAGTGAACTTATACTCTAAAAATCGTCTATATACATCCGAATGTAGTCTCTATAAGTGAAATCTCTAAAAAGAGATATACTCCTATTTAGGAAGCGAAGGGAGTAAGTAATATGCTGGACATAAGAACATGTTGAGCAAGCACCAGTCTGTCTGTTTATCATTCTGATGTCAAATGACAGAAGGAAACGAAGTACAGGAGGATTTAGCCCGTTTGTTCAGAAACAAAACTACAGAAGGCCCGCATTCCACCGACATCCCACTCTGATCTCAAGTGTCTCAGGTTCTCGCTGTATTCATATATTTATGCTCGACTACTACTGTGTTCATCCTAGCTGCCTCGGTGTGGAATGTTGTTTGCTCTGGCTGTGCAATCTGTTTGAAGAACAAGATGACCAAAGGTGCCGCGGCCGGTGCTCATCACTTTGTTCCTATGCTACTCGTGATTCATGAACCCTGCAGTGGAAAATGAGCGAAACAAATTAAACAAGGCGTTGAAGGTTTCATTCAATGAGAAAGAGAAGTTAAACATTATTTGCAGAGTAGTATATCTGCAAGCTTATTAATGTGGAAATATCAACCATGGATGGGGCTGTGCAGTCTGATTGTCTGCTGTCAGATATGGTACATGTACGAGACTTTGCAGTATTCATGCTGGAGGAACTTGGATCAAGATAATGATCATGCATCAACAGGATGGTACAGTAGTACCAGTACAGATGGACTCGTCTAATGTACTAGCTTTCACCTTTCAGAAGATCTATGTAACATAGCATGCTACAGCCTATACGTAGTGCATTAGTTGCTAGCACAAATGAATTCCTACAGAAATAGGCTGATAACTAAGTTCTTTTTTTAACCTTAAAAGAAACTCTAAAGAAACTTCAAGATCTTCCCCATCCTAAGAGGACTTCTTACATAAGCCATTTCATTTATTTATTTTTTGCACAAACTGATGCATTTGATATTTTTCCGTGCTAATTGACAAATCATGTCTCAACTGACAAGCAGAAACTGAGACACTTAACAAGCCCTTTCTTTTTTTTGCAACATTTCTCTGTCGTAGTACTTTTTCTACTAAACTTTGGACAAAGTGATAGCAACTTATTAATGTTGCGAATTTGCAATGCTGCAATTCCCAGATTCAGCGTTCAACCTCCTATATTCCAATGTGGTTGACTATGCATAGTTATCAACAAGAAGCAATACACAGAATAAAGTTTTACATTCCTAGTCACCATCATAGTGGCAAAGAAGTCAGGCATTTTTCACTGCTATCAACTTATCAAGCGCACACATCCAACCCGACATTCCCTACTTTCCTTCACATTTTATCAAGTCATCATGCTAGAGAGATAAACAATATGGCCAGTACCCTACAAACGGGATAAGAGAATTCATAATGCTACCTTTTTTTTCTTCTGAACTAAGGTAACTAGGAAATAAAACATCAAGTACAAAAATCAGTAATAAAACCCAGTGTAGACTACTAGAGTAATTTCAGTATCTTAGTCGTCCATGTTTGATTGCGTCATAATTTTATAAAGAGAAAATTTGGTTTACTGGGGACAACATCAGCGGGCACAACAGTAACGCAATCATTCTGTCACCATGCTCATTCGGCCATTCCCCTCTCATCGACACAGCCCAAGCACGCAATTATTCGCATGGTTTCTGCATCCATGGCTAATCCAAAGTAGCCTAGTGGTAAATCAATTAAATTTCAATCACCACGTAAAAGCACCAGGAATCACCTTCATCCTACGCATGGAACTGCAGCAAGAGATCCATGGCAGCACCCCGCCGCCGTTGCACGTCCAGCACCGGCTCGGCGGTGGCCTCCGGCGCCACGCAAGCGCCACTCGAACGGGGCCCGAGGGGCCACGAAGGCGGGACGGGCCGTTTCCGGCGCTTGTTCCCCTGCAGGGCGCACTCCCGGAGCCCGTCCTCCACCTCCCCGATCATCGGCTCCCCCGCCTCGCAGCCATCCGCCATGGGCTGATCGTTGTCGGACGGCACGGCGGCGGGCGCATCGAGGCGGGAGAGGAAGCTGCCGATGGCGGCGTGAGCGTCGCGGAGGGTGGCGGCCGCAGCGGCTGCGGCCGAGGAGGATGATGGCGCGGAGAGCGCGGCCGCGGCCTCGGCGGCCAGGCGGATGGCGGCGGCCAGGTCGGTCAGCGGCGGTGCCTGTCGCGGCGGCGGGAGATCGAGCTCCATGGCTGGCCCAGCGAGGTGTGGCGAGCCGTGACGGCGGCGGCGGCCCGGCCGATGCGAACAGACGGAGGAAAGAATCGTCGCGCTGGCCAGGTTTGGCGTTGTAGCGGCGGGGATAAAACTTCCAGAAGGGTCGACATAATAATCGGTTACGTGGTGCTTACGTGTACACAAATATAGTAACAAATGAAACGTGTGCTGGGCTTGTAGCAAATCAAAACGTTCCTTCTTGTCAGTTAAAAACTTGATTTTTTTAAGCATCAGTACAGACACAAGCGCTCATATACACGCGCATACACTCACCCTTATGAACGCACACACGCACACTCTACCCCTATGAGCACCTCCGAAAGACTGAGCCGGCATATCATCTTGAGATTTACGAAGTCACCGTAGGCGCCTCGTCGTCGACGGGAACGTCTCCTCCCACTGAAAGCGCATCGCCGAAAATTCTGAAATAAATCCAGGAATAATGCGAGCACCAGGATTTGAACCCTGGTGGGTTGAGAATACCACTGTCCACCTAACCATCTCAACCACAGGTTGGTATGAGTTGTCAACAACATATCTGGGTCTTTTTTTAACGGTTTTGCTATTTTCAGCTGAGTGATTTTCAATTGGCTGTCATTCAAATTCTTATCATTCAAACTCTTGGCCGTCCGATCGCGCGATGTAATTCACGCTAAGATCTGTGGTTTTGTGGCTGGTTGTCCTTTTGAACCGGGTTCGGTTTTATTTTGTTGGGCGCGGTTTTATCGGGTCTGCCCGTTACTAGACGCTCGTTTTTTTTTCTTTTCCTTTCTCCCTCTTTTCCTTTCTCCCTCCGTTTATAGGAAAATACACTGTAATCCTGAAGGAAATATGCCCTAGAGGCAATAATAAAGTTATTATTTATTTCCTTATATCATGATAAAAATTTATTATTCATGCTAGAATTGTATTAACCGGAAACATAATACATGTGTGAATACATAGACAAACAGAGTGTCACTAGTATGCCTCTACTAGACTAGCTTGTTAATCAAAGATGGTTATGTTTCCTAACCATGGACAAAGAGTTGTCATTTGATTAACAGGATCATATCATTAGTTGAATGATCTGATTGACATGACCCATTCCATTAGCTTAGCACCCGATCGTTTAGTATGTTGCTATTGCTTTCTTCATGACTTATACATGTTCCTATGACTATGAGATTATGCAACTCCCGTTTGGCGGAGGAATACTTTGTGTGCTACCAAACGTCACAACGTAACTGGGTGATTATAAAGGAGCTCTACAAGTGTCTCCAAAGGTACATGTTGGGTTGGCGTATTTCGAGATTAGGATTTGTCACTCCGATTGCCGGAGAGGTATCTCTGGGCCCTCTCGGTAATGCACATCACTTAAGCCTTGCAAGCACTGCAACTAATGAGTTAGTTGCGGGATGATGTATTACAGAACGAGTAAAGAGACTTGCCGGTAACGAGATTGAACTAGGTATGGGATACCGACGATCGAATCTCGGGCAAGTAACATACCGATGACAAAGGGAACAACGTATGTTGTTATGCGGTCTGACCGATAAAAGATCTTCGTAGAATATGTAGGAGCCAATATGAGCATCCAGGTTCCGCTATTGGTTATTGACAGGAGATGTGTCTCGGTCATGTCTACATTGTTCTCGAACCCGTAGGGTCCGCACGCTTAAGGTTACGATGACAGTTATATTATGAGTTTATGCATTTTGATGTACCGAAGGTTGTTCGGAGTCCCGGATGTGATCACGGACATGACGAGGAGTCTCGAAATGGTCGAGACATAAAGATTGATATATTGGAAGCCTATGTTTGGATATCGGAAGTGTTCCGGGTGAAATCGGGATATTACCGGAGTACCGGGAGGTTACCGGAACCCCCCGGGAGGTATATGGGCCTTAGTGGGCCTTAGTGGAAGAGAGGACAGGTGACAAGAGATGGGCCGCGCGCCCCTCCCTCCCTTGGTCCGAATTGGACAAGGAGAGGGGGTCGGCCCCCCTTCCTCCTCTCTCTCCTCTTCCCTCCCCCCCCCCTCCACGAATCCTATTCCAACTAGGAAAGGGGGGTCCTACTCCCAGAGGGAGTAGGACTCCTCCTGGCGCGCCTCTCCTGGCCGGCCGGCCCCCCTCCCTTGAACCTTTATATACGGAGGCAGGGGCACCCCCTAGAGACACAAGTTGATCCACGTGATCATATTCTTAGCCGTGTGCGGTGCCCCCTTCCACCATAGTCCTCGATAATATTGTAGCGGTGCTTAGGCGAAGCCCTGCGATGGTAGTACATCAAGATCGTCACCACCCCGTCGTGCTGACGGAACTCTTCCCCGACACTTTGCTGGATCGGAGTCCGGGGGTCGTCATCGAGCTGAACGTGTGCTAGAACTCGGAGGTGTCGTAGTTTCGGTGCTTGATCGGTCGGGCCGTGGAGACGTACGACTACATCAACCAAACGCTTCCGTTGTCGATCTACAAGGGTACGTAGATCATACTCTCCCCTCTCGTTGCTATGCATCACCATGATCTTGCGTGTGCGTAGGAAATTTTTTGAAATTACTACGAAACCCAACAGTGGCATCCGAGCCTAGGTTTTATATGTTGATGTTATATGCATGAGTAGAACACAAGTGAGTTGTGGGCGATATAAGTCATACTGCTTACCAGCATGTCATACTTTGGTTCGGCGGTATTGTTGGACGAAGCGGTCCGGACCGACATTACGCGTATGCTTACGCGAGACCGGTTCTCCCGACGTGCTTTGCACATAGGTGGCTTGCGGGTGACAGTTTCTCCAACTTTAGTTGAACCAAGTGTGGCTACGCCCGGTCCTTGCGAAGGTTAAAACAACACCAACTTGACAAACTATCGTTGTGGTTTTGATGCATAGGTAAGATTGGTTCTTGCTTAAGCCCGTAGCAGCCACGTAAAACTTGTAACAACAAAGTAGAGGATGTCTAACTTGTTTTTGCAGGGCATGTTGTGATGTGATATGGTCAAGACATGATGCTAAATTTTATTGTATGAGATGATCATGTTTTGTAACCGAGTTATCGGCAACTGGCAGGAGCCATATGGTTGTCGCTTTATTGTATGCAATGCAATCGCCCTGTAATGCTTTACTTTATCACTAAGTGGTAGCGATAGTCGTAGAAGCATAAGATTGGCGAGACGACAACGATGCTACGATGGAGATCAAGGTGTCGCGCCGGTGACGATGGTGATCACGACGGTGCTTCAAGGATGGAGATCACAAGCACAAGATGATGATGGCCATATCATATCACTTATATTGATTGCATGTGATGTTTATCTTTTATGCATCTTATCTTGCTTTGATTGACGGTAGCATTATAAGATGATCTCTCACTAAATTTCAAGATAAAAGTGTTCTCCCTGAGTATGCACCGTTGCCAAAGTTCGTCGTGCCCAGACACCACGTGATGATCGGGTGTGATAAGCTCTACGTCCATCTACAACGGGTGCAAGCCAGTTTTGCACACGCAGAATACTCAGGTTAAACTTGACGAGCCTAGCATATGCAGATATGGCCTTGGAACACTGAGATCGAAAGATCGAGCGTGAATCATATAGTAGATATGATCAACATAGCGATGTTCACCATTGAAAACTACTCCATTTCACGTGATGATCGGTTATGGTTTAGTTGATTTGGATCACGTGATCACTTAGATGATTAGAGGGATGTCTATCTAAGTGGGAGTTCTTGAGTAATATGATTAATTGAACTTAAATTTATCATGAACTTAGTCCCTGATAGTATCTTGCTTGTTTATGTCAATTGTAGATAAATGGCCCGTGCTGTTGTTCCATTAAATTTTAATGCGTTCCTTGAGAAAGCAAAGTTGAAAGATGATGGTAGCAATTACACGGACTGGGTCCGTAACTTGAGGATTATCCTCATTGCTGCACAGAAGAATTACGTCCTGAAAGCACCGCTGGGTGCCAGGCCTGCTGCAGGAGCAACACCAGATGTTATGAACGTCTGGCAAAGCAAAGCTGATGACTACTCGATAGTTCAGTGTGCCATGCTTTACGGCTTAGAATCGGGACTTCAACGACGTTTTGAACGTCATGGAGCATATGAGATGTTCCAGGAGTTGAAGTTAATATTTCAAGCAAATGCCCGGATTGAGAGATATGAAGTCTCCAATAAGTTCTATAGCTGCAAGATGGAGGAGAATAGTTCTGTCAGTGAGCATATACTCAAAATGTCTGGGTATAATAATCACTTGATTCGGATGGGAGTTAATCTTCCAGATGATTGCGTCATTGACAGAATTCTCCAATCACTGCCACCAAGCTACAAGAGCTTTGTGATGAACTATAATATGCAAGGGATGAATAAGACTATTCCCGAGCTCTTCGCAATGCTGAAAGCTGCGGAGGTAGAAATCAAGAAGGAGCATCAAGTGTTGATGGTCAACAAGACCACTAGTTTCAAGAAAAAGGGCAAAGGGAAGAAGAAGGGGAACTTCAAGAAGAAAAGCAAGCAAGTTGTTGATCAGGAGAAGAAACCCAAGTCTGGACCTAAGCCTGAAACTGAGTGCTTCTACTGCAAGCAGACTGGTCACTGGAAGCGGAACTGCCCCAAGTATTTGGCGGATAAGAAGGATGGCAAGGTGAACAAAGGTATATGTGATATACATGTTATTGGTGTGTACCTTACTAGAGCTCGTAGTAGCACCTGGGTATTTGATACTGGTTCTGTTGCTAATATTTGCAACTCGAAACAGGGACTACGGATTAAGCGAACACTGGCAAAGGACGAGGTGACGATGCGCGTGGGAAATGGTTCTAAAGTTGATGTGATCGCGGTCGGCACGCTACCTCTACATATACCTTTGGGATTAATATTAGACCTAAATAATTGTTATTTGGTGCCAGCATTGAGCATGAACATTATAACTGGATCTTGTTTAATGTGAGACGGTTATTTATTTAAATCACAGAATAATGGTTGTTCTATTTATATGAGTAATATCTTTTATGGTCATGCACCTTTGAAGAGTGGTCTATTTTTGATGAATCTCGATAGTAGTAACACACATATTCATAATGTTGAAGCCAAAAGATGCAGAGTTGATAATGATAGTGCAACTTATTTGTGGCACTGTCGTTTAGGTCATATCGGTGTAAAGCGCATGAAGAAACTCCATACCGATGGACTTTTGGAACCTCTTGATTATGAATCACTTGGTACTTGCGAACCGTGCCTCATGGACAAGATGACTAAAACACTGTTCTCCGGTACAATGGAGAGAGCAACAGATTTTTTGGAAATCATACATACAGATGTATGTGGTCCGATGAATGTTGAGGCTCGTGGCGGATATCGTTATTTTCTCACCTTCATAGATGATTTAAGCAGATATGGGTATATCTACTTAATGAAGCATAAGTCTGAAACATTTGAAAAGTTCAAAGAATTTCAGAGTGAAGTTGAAAATCATCGTAACAAGAAAATAAAGTTTCTGCGATCTGATCGTGGAGGAGAATATTTGAGTTACGAGTTTGGTCTACATCTGAAACAATGCAGAATAGTTTCGCAACTCACGCCACCCGGAACACCACAGCGTAATGGTGTGTCCGAACGTCGTAATCGTACTTTACTAGATATGGTGCGATCTATGATGTCTCTTACTGATTTACCGCTATCGTTTTGGGGTTATGCTTTAGAGACGGCCGCATTCACGTTAAATAGGGCACCATCAAAATCCGTTGAGACGACACCTTATGAACTATGGTTTGGCAAGAAACCAAAGTTGTCGTTTCTTAAAGTTTGGGGTTGCGATGCTTATGTGAAAAAGCTTCAACCTGATAAGCTCGAACCCAAATCGGAGAAATGTGTCTTCATAGGATACCCAAAGGAGACTGTTGGGTACACCTTCTATCACAGATCCGAAGGCAAGACATTCGTTGCTAAGAATGGATCCTTTCTAGAGAAGGAGTTTCTCTCGAAAGAAGTGAGTGGGAGGAAAGTAGAACTTGACGAGGTAACTGTACCTGCTCCCTTATTGGAAAGTAGTGCATCACAGAAAACTGTTTCTGTGACACCTACACCAATTGGTGAGGAAGCTAATGATAATGATCGTGAAACTTTAGAACAAGATACTACTGAACCTCGTAGATCAACCAGAGTAAGATCCGCACCAGAGTGGTACGGTAATCCTGTTCTGGAAGTCATGCTACTAGATCATGATGAACCTACGAACTATGAAGAAGCGATGGTGAGCCCAGATTCCGCAAAATGGCTTGAAGCCATGAAATTTGAGATGGGATCCATGTATGAGAACAAAGTATGGACTTTGGTTGACTTGCCCAATGATCGGCAAGCAATTGAGAATAAATGGATCTTCAAGAAGAAGACTGACGCTGATGGTAATATTACTGTCTACAAAGCTCGACTTGTCGCAAAAGGTTTTCGACAAGTTCAAGGGGTTGACTACGATGAGACCTTCTCACCCGTAGCGATGCTTAAGTCTGTCCGAATCATGTTAGCAATTGCCGCATTTTATGATTATGAAATTTGGCAGATGGATGTCAAAACTGCATTCCTGAATGGATTTCTGGAAGAAGAGTTGTATATGATGCAACCGGAAGGTTTTGTCGATCCAAAGGGAGCTAACAAAGTGTGCAAGCTCCAGCGATCCATTTATGGACTGGTGCAAGCCTCTCGGAGTTGGAATAAACGCTTTGATAGTGTGATCAAAGCATTTGGTTTTATACAGACTTTTGGAGAAGCCTGTATTTACAAGAAAGTGAGTGGGAGCTCTATAGCATTTCTGATATTATATGTGGATGACATATTACTGATTGGAAATGATATAGAATTTCTGGATAGCATAAAGGGATACTTGAATAAGAGTTTTTCAATGAAAGACCTCGGTGAAGCTGCTTACATATTAGGCATAAAGATCTATAGAGATAGATCAAGACGTTTAATTGGACTTTCACAAAGCACATACCTTGACAAGATTTTGAAGAAGTTCAAAATGGATCAAGCAAAGAAAGGGTTCTTGCCTGTGTTACAAGGTGTGAAGTTGAGTCAGACTCAATGCCCGACCACTGCAGAAGATAGAGAGAAAATGAAAGATGTTCCCTATGCTTCAGCCATAGGCTCTATCATGTATGCAATGCTGTGTACCAGACCTGATGTGTGCCTTGCTATAAGTCTAGCAGGGAGGTACCAAAGTAATCCAGGAGTGGATCACTGGACAGCGGTCAAGAACATCCTGAAGTACCTGAAAAGGACTAAGGATATGTTTCTCGTATATGGAGGTGACAAAGAGCTAATCGTAAACGGTTACGTTGATGCAAGCTTTGACACTGATCCGGACGATTCTAAATCGCAAACCGGATACGTGTTTACATTAAACGGTGGAGCTGTCAGTTGGTGCAGTTCTAAACAAAGCGTCGTGGCGGGATCTACGTGTGAAGCGGAATACATAGCTGCTTCGGAAGCAGCGAATGAAGGAGTCTGGATGAAGGAGTTCATATCCGATCTAGGTGTCATACCTAGTGCATCGGGTCCAATGAAAATCTTTTGTGACAATACTGGTGCAATTGCCTTGGCGAAGGAATCCAGATTTCACAAAAGAACCAAGCACATCAAGAGACGCTTCAATTCCATCCGGGATCTAGTCCAGGTGGGAGACATAGAGATTTGCAAGATACATACGGATCTGAATGTTGCAGACCCGTTGACTAAGCCTCTTCCACGAGCAAAACATGATCAGCACCAAGGCTCCATGGGTGTTAGAATCATTACTGTGTAATCTAGATTATTGACTCTAGTGCAAGTGGGAGACTGAAGGAAATATGCCCTAGAGGCAATAATAAAGTTATTATTTATTTCCTTATATCATGATAAAAGTTTATTATTCATGCTAGAATTGTATTAACCGAAACATAATACATGTGTGAATACATAGACAAACAGAGTGTCACTAGTATGCCTCTACTAGACTAGCTTGTTAATCAAAGATGGTTATGTTTCCTAACCATGGACAAAGAGTTGTCATTTGATTAACAGGATCACATCATTAGTTGAATGATCTGATTGACATGACCCATTCCATTAGCTTAGCACCCGATCGTTTAGTATGTTGCTATTGCTTTCTTCATGACTTATACATGTTCCTATGACTATGAGATTATGCAACTCCCGTTTGCCGGAGGAACACTTTGTGTGCTACCAAACGTCACAACGTAACTGGGTGATTATAAAGGAGCTCTACAGGTGTCTCCAAAGGTACATGTTGGGTTGGCGTATTTCGAGATTAGGATTTGTCACTCCGATTGTCGGAGAGGTATCTCTGGGCCCTCTCGGTAATGCACATCACTTAAGCCTTGCAAGCACTGCAACTAATGAGTTAGTTGCGGGATGATGTATTACAGAACGAGTAAAGAGACTTGCCGGTAACGAGATTGAACTAGGTATGGGATACCGACGATCGAATCTCGGGCAAGTAACATACCGATGACAAAGGGAACAACGTATGTTGTTATGCGGTCTGACCGATAAAAGATCTTCGTAGAATATGTAGGAGCCAATATGAGCATCCAGGTTCCGCTATTGGTTATTGACCGGAGACGTGTCTCGGTCATGTCTACATTGTTCTCGAACCCGTAGGGTCCGCACGCTTAAGGTTACGATGACAGTTATATTATGAGTTTATGCATTTTGATGTACCGAAGGTTGTTCGGAGTCCCGGATGTGATCACGGACATGACGAGGAGTCTCGAAATGGTCGAGACATAAAGATTGATATATTGGAAGCCTATGTTTGGATATCGGAAGTGTTCCGGGTGAAATCGGGATTTTACCGGAGTACCGGGAGGTTACCGGAACCCCCCGGGAGGTATATGGGCCTTAGTGGGCCTTAGTGGAAGAGAGGAGAGGTGGCCAGAGATGGGCCGCGCGCCCCTCCCCCCTTGGTCCGAATTGGACAAGGAGAGGGGGTCGGCCCCCCTTCCTCCTCTCTCTCCTCTTCCCCCCCCCCCTCCACGAATCCTATTCCAACTAGGAAAGGGGGGAGTCCTACTCCCAGAGGGAGTAGGACTCCTCCTGGCGCGCCTCTCCTGGCCGGCCGGCCCCCCTCCCTTGAACCTTTATATACGGAGGCAGGGGCACCCCCTAGAGACACAAGTTGATCCACGTGATCATATTCTTAGCCGTGTGCGGTGCCCCCTTCCACCATAGTCCTCGATAATATTGTAGCGGTGCTTAGGCGAAGCCCTGCGACGGTAGTACATCAAGATCGTCACCACGCCGTCGTGCTGACGGAACTCTTCCCTGACACTTTGCTGGATCGGAGTCCAGGGATCGTCATCGAGCTGAACGTGTGCTAGAACTCGGAGGTGCCGTAGTTTCGGTGCTTGATCGGTCGGGCCGTGGAGACGTACGACTACATCAACCAAACGCTTCCGTTGTCGATCTACAAGGGTACGTAGATCATACTCTCCCCTCTTGTTGCTATGCATCACCATGATCTTGCGTGTGCGTAGGAAATTTTTTGAAATTACTACGAAACCCAACAAATCCCTACCACGAATTACAGTCCATTTTCGAAAGGGGGCAGAGAGGTGAGCGGCGGAGGAGGGGAAACGCTCGAGCGGCGGAGGTGGCGAGGCGGTCGAGCGGCGGAGGCGGCGAGATCCCTCTCACCTCGGACCTGATTGCTCCCCTCATTATTTCCTGTTGTCGCTCTCCCTTTCCCCCATGAGTTTTGCTTCGATTTTGGTCGCGTAGGTTTCAGATCTAGAGTTCTAGCAGTCGTTTTGTTGTTGGTGGTGTGGATCCTATTGGTTTTTGATGATTATTAGCGGTTGGTCAACGTGGTTTGTTGTTAGCCAATGCTCATCTATGGAGTTCGCCGTCGGATCCCCTCTGTTGAGGTCATTTGAAAAAAATATAATAATGATTTAAACTAGGGAAGCAAAAGAAATAAATATTGAGTGGGAGTGATGGTTCTCTAAATGATCCTTTTGTTCCTAATGATTTTATAGCTGATGGTTCTCATCCTATGTCCTTGGTATTTATTTCTTTTGCTTCCCTAGTTTAAATCATTATTATATTTCTTTCAAATTTTATTTAACTTATGTGTATATTTTGCCTTTGTCAGGAAATATCTAGTGATGATGGAGGGCTTGACAAAGCTCTCTTTGACTTCTATATGGATCATCTATGTGTATTTATTTGTGTTGTTTTTGAGTTTATGTGTTGTTATTTCTAATGGCTTATCATTTTGTTGCTGATTATTGGTTGTCTTTGTAATTTTTTCAGAAAGTGAAATGTTTGAAGAGGAAGTTATCAAGTGCTGGAAGAAGAAATGTGGTTAGTGTTCTTTTTTATGCACTTTATCTTATCTTTCTCTATTGGTTGCTAAATTTTCCACAATGAAGTCCATTTTTTGTAATGCTCTTGTCCTTTTGTTTTTGTAGAGGATGAAGCAGTCTTCTAATTTCCCCGTTTGTTCTACTTTCACTAGATATTCTGGGAATTTTTTCTCTGGTGTTGTCAATGGTTTGCGTCCAAAGTATAAAGATGTCATTGAGGATTATGGTATGGGTTATCTTAGTTTCGTGAGGACTGAGGTCCCATGCACCTCCTTTGTCGGTTACGACCATCACCACTTTGCAGTCTGTTTTTGCAATGATTGTAGATTTTCTTGTAGGCACTACACATTCTCTGTCATTTTCCTTTGTCTTTCCATATTTGTTGCACTTCATAGTAATTCTTGTTACCTCATTATTCCTTTTTTTGCTTATGGTTCTTGATGCTGCTACTGTAGCCATTGAAAACCCAGCAACTTTTGAGTAAAAATTGAAACATTCTTGCCCTTCTTCTTTTGTTTTGAACTGCATGCCCATATGTGGCTTCAAATTGCTACTAATGTTCATCAGATTGCGCTCTGATGCAGCAGCTTCTTCGTTTTGCAGGAACTTCTCAATGTCTTCTTCATTGAGAAAGGCATTGTCTTCATGTTCTTCACGTGAGTCCTCAGGGCCTCCTATTTGTTCTCTTGAAATTTATGCAACTTACCTGCTCCAATTGAATGTTGTCAAACAGGTTTGTGTCCCAGGGGTTTGGTTCTGTTGCTTGTTCTTCAGTTGCTATGTCTTGATGCATTTGTTGCGATGTCTGCATAGAGAAGGTAAATTTAGTCTCTTTGTTCCCATTATGAATTTTTGTAACCTAATATGCGATTTTACATTTGAATCAAGTTCTGCGCCGGTGTTGTCGTATGTGTCTTTCTCGGACACTTCCTCTCTTTGCTGATATGTGTGTCGTGGTATTCTCACGGGGGGTGCAAGATGACATATGCCACAAGGTGGCTTCGTGTGAGGGCAAGACTGCTACTGATAGGCCCGGGAGCGGGTATGCGAATAGCACGCGGTAGTTTACCCAGGTTCAGGGCTCTCCGGAGAGATAATACCCCTACTCCTGCATGTCTGAGTATATCTGGTATATTTGGTACAGAGTGCTCCTGGAGCTGTATCTAAGCTTAGTGCCATACGCATCTGGCTTTGCATATGTATGTGGCATGGTGGTCGTTGCCTCCAGCCATATGGGTGTGCTTGGGCATACTTGCCCGTGGGAGTGAATGGATGGATGGCTAGCTAGCTCTCTTGGTAGCTAGCTTGCTTGTGGGTGTGTGCATGAGAGTCCATCCTGGATGGATGGATGTGTGCCCATATATATAGGCATGGCTAGCTTAGAGAGTAAGCTATGTGATGGCATGGGCAAGGCATGGTGGGGTGTCATGCTTATCCCCTGGGTCACTTTCATAAATAGTGCTAGGGGACAAGTGACACTGTACATGATGGCTGGGGTGACACGTGAACAGTGCCGGGTACGACCATCACGTCGGGGTCGCGTCAGGCTGTAGTTGACTTTCGGGCAGCCGGCCTGGTGGAGGAGTCGGCAGCCAGCAGCCGGCCTGGTGGAGCAGTCGGCCTGGTGGAGCAGTCGGCAGCCAGCAACCGGCAGGAGCGGCCGGGAAGTCGACATCCAGCAGCCGGCAGGGGTGGCCGGGCAGTCGGCAGCCAGCAGCTGGCAGGGGGGCCGGGCAGTCGGCAGCCAGCAGTCGGCCTAGTGGAGCAGTCGGCCTGGTGGAGCAGTCAGCAGCCAGTAGTCGGCCCAGTGGAGCAGTCAGCAGCCAGCAGCCGGCCAGGTAGTTGGACTGAGGGGCTTTGCTAGCCCCGATGTCTTGAATTCTTGTCTTGCCGTCTTCGGAGTATCCGTGTCCAATTACTCCGACAGTAGCCCCAAGCCTCCGGGCAACTTGGCAAAGTTGGGCGGAGGTTTTTTGGCGAGTGTTCATGGAAATGATCATGAAAAAGACAAAGTTAGTCCACGCAGATATATCAAATGTTTGCTTTTAGCATTGCAAGTTTTATGCCGGGGGTGCCGACTCGGTTTCGTCCGAGCCCCCTTAATCTTTTTTGTGTTTCCTCCGCTTTTTGGCTTGTGCTCTTGCTTGCCGGACAGTCGCTCTGTGGTCTGTGGCTGAGAGTGGGCCGCGAAGTGGAGTGTACAGTACTCAGTCTGGGAGCAGATTCAACCGAGTAGATACTTGTAAAGGAAATGACCGGGTTGCCCGAACCGTTTTTCTTCCTGGACATTTTTCGCGTGGGTGGCCTCCGGCGTTCACTCTTGCTAGCCGGATAGCCGCTCTGCGGTCTGTGACTAAGAGTGAGCCTTTGGTACCGCGCATGCTACTAAGCCGTCTGCGGGAACTAACGTCTCAGGCCAAGCGGTCAGCCCCCGGGCCAACTCTGGCTGGCACCGGGGCGAACAGTGGTGCAACTGTAGTAAAAATGCGGAGATAGCCCCCGAGCATCGTTCGGGGTTATCCATACTTTTATGGTGCAAAAATATGCGGGTGAGGAGCTCACATTAGTTTTCGCGTAGCTGAGGTGGAGTTTGCCGAAGACAGGCAGCGTGGCTCGGTGCTCGCGGAGTGCGCCGGCGCACCCGCTGGGTGCAGCCTTTGAGCTTCCGGGTGCTCGAAGGGGGGTCCCGGCCGGTCAGGCTCGACCGGCCAGGCGGCGAGGCGTCTTGCAATGCCAATTTTATTCTTCTCTCTTTTTTCTCTTCTACTGGCTGCTGGGAGCCGGACAAAACTCTTCTCTTGCCTGCAATCTTTGCGGGGGCGCGTCAGCGCACCCGCTAGGTGTAGCCCCCGAGATTCGGCCCGACTGCTCTCGGCAACTACTTTGTCTTCTTCTTCACGGGGGCGCGTCAGCGCACCCGCTGGGAGTAGCCCCCGAGATTCGGGCCGACTGCTGAGTGATACGTCTACATCGTATCTACTTTTCCAAACACTTTTGCCCTTGTTTTGGACTCTACTTGTATGATTTGAATGGAACTAACCCGGATTGACACTATTTTCAGCAGGATTGCCATGATATTGTTTTATGTGCAAAAAAACAAAAGTTCTCGGAATGACCTGAAACTCCACGAAATATCTTACAATAAATAATAAAAAATCCTCGCCAAAGATGAAGACCAGGGGCCCACATCCTGTCCACGAGGGTGGGGGCGCCCCCCCCCCCTAGGGCGTGCCCCCCTACCTCATGGGCCCCCTTGAGACCTCCCGACTCCAACTCCAACTCTATATATTTGCTTTCGGGGAGAAAAAAATAGAAGAGAAGAAATTATCACGTTTTACGATACGGAGCAGCCGCCAAGCCCTAAAACCTCTCGGGAGGGCTGATCTAGAGTCCGTTCGGGGCTCCGGAGAGGGCGATTCGTCGCCATCGTCATCATCAACCATCCTCCATCACCAATTTCATGATGCTCACTGCCGTGCGTGTGTAATTCCATCATAGACTTGCTGGACGGTGATGAGTTGGATGAGATTTATCATGTAAGTGAGTTAGTTTTGTTAGGGTTTGATCCCTAGTATCCACTATGTTCTGAGATTGATGTTGCTATGACTTTGCTATGCTTAATGCTTGTCACTAGGGCCCAAGTGCCATGATTTCAGATCTGAACCTATTATGTTTTCATCAATATATGAGTGTTCTTGATCCTATCTTGCAAGTCTATAGTCACCTATTATGTGTTATGATCCCTTAACCCCGAAGTGACAATAATCGGGATACTTACCGGTGATGACCGTAGTTTGAGGAGTTCATGTATTCACTATGTGCTAATGCTTTGTCCCGGTTCTCTATTAAAAGGAGGCCTTAATATCCCTTAGTTTCGGTAAGGACCCCGCTGCCACGGGAGGGTAGGACAAAAGATGTCATGCAAGTTCTTTTCCATAAGCACGTATGACTATATTCGGAATACATGCCTACATTACATTGATGAATTGGAGCTAGTTCTGTGTCACCCTATGTTATGACTGTTACATGATGAAACACATCCGGCATAATTATCCATTATTGATCTGATGCTATGGGCTTTCCATTACTGGTTTATGCTTATTTACTTTCCCGTTGTTATTGTTACAATCACTACAAATTACCAAAAACATTACTTTTCTTTCATTACTCTTTTGTTACCGTTACCACCACTATCATATTACTTTGCTACTAAACACTTTGCTGCAGATACTAAGTTTCCAGGTGTGGTTGAATTGACAACTCAGCTGCTAATACTTGAGAATATTCTTTGGCTCCCCTTGTGTTGAATCAATAAATTTGGGTTGAATACTTTACCCTCGAAAACTGTTGCGATCCCCTATACTTGTGGGTTATCAAGACTAATTTCTGGTGCCGTTGCCGGGGAGCATAGCTCTATTCTTTGAGTCACTTGGGATTTATATCTGCTGGACACTATGAAGAATTTGAAAGATGCTAAGACAACAATTTATCCCTTAACTACGAGGGGAGGTAAGGAACTGCCATCTAGCTCTGCACTTGATTCACGTTCTGTTATGAGTAAGCTTGCGACACCTAAACCTGCTTCTGCTATTCGTTCTGATATGTCGCATGTTATTAATGATGCTACTATTGGGGAACATAGTAATTTCAAAAATTTCCTACGCAGACGCAAGATCATGGTGATGCATAGCAACGAGAGGGGGGAGTGTTGTCCACGTACCCTCGTAGACCGAAAGCGGAAGCGTTAGCACAACGCGGTTGATGTAGTCGTACGTCTTCACGATCCGACCGATCAAGTACCAAACGCACGGCACCTCCAAGCTCAGCACACGTTCAGCCCGATGACGTCCCTCAAACTCCGATCCAGCCGAGTGTTGAGAGAGAGTTTCGTCAGCACGACCGCGTGGTGATGATGTTGACGTTCTACCGACGCAGGGCTTCGCCTAAGCACCGCTCCAGTATTATCGAGGTGGACTATGGTGGAGGGGGGCACCGCACACGGTTAAGAGATCAATGATCAATTGTTGTGTCCATGGGGTACCCCCTGCCCCCGTATATAAAGGAGCAAGTGGGGAGGCGGCCGGCCTAGGAGGAGGGCGCACCAAGGGGGAGTCCTACTCCCACCGGGAGTAGGACTCCTTTCCTTGTTGGAGTAGGAGAGAAGGAAAGAGGAGGAGAGGAAGAAGGAAGAGGGGGCTGCACCCCTTGTCCAATTCAGACCAGAGGGGGGCCGCGTGCCTCCTTCCTTTTGGCCTCTCTCCTCTATTCCCGTATGGCCCAATAAGGCCCATATACTCCCCAACGAATTCCCGTAACTCTCCGGTACTCCGATAAATACCCGAATCACTCGGAACCTTTCCGATGTCCGAATATAGTCGTCCAATATATCGATCTTTACGTCTCGACCATTTCGAGACTCCTCGTCATGTCACCGATCTCATCCGGGACTCCGAACTCCTTCGGTACATCAAAACTCATAAACTCCTAATATAATTGTCATCGAAACTTTAAGCGTGCGGACCCTACGGGTTCGAGAACAATGTAGACATGACCGAGACACGTCTCCGGTCAATAACCAATAGAGGAACCTGGATGTTCATATTGGCTCCCACATATTCTACGAAGATCTTTATCGGTCAAACCGCATAACAACATACGTTGTTCCCTTTGTCATCGGTATGTTACTTGCACGAGATTCGATCGTCGGTATCTCAATACCTAGTTCAATCTCGTTACCAGCAAGTCTCTTTACTCGTTCCGTAATACATCATCCCACAACTAACTCATTAGTTGCAATGCTTGCAAGGCTTATAGTGATGTGCATTACCGAGTGGGCCCAGAGATACCTCTTCAACAATCGAAGTGACAAATCCTAATCTCGAAATACGCCAACCCAACAAGTACCTTTGGAGACACCTGTAGAGCACCTTATAATCACCCAGTTACGTTGTGACGTTTGGTAGCACACAAAGTGTTCCTCCGGTAAACGGGAGTTGCATAATCTCATAGTCATAGGAACATGTATAAGTCATGAAGAAAGCAATAGCAACAAACTAAACGATCAAGTGCTATGCTAACGGAATGGGTCAAGTCAATCACATCATTCTTTAATGATGTGACCCCGTTAATCAAATGACAACTCATGTCTATGGCTAGGAAACTTAACCATCTTTGATTCAACGAGCTAGTCAAGTACAGGCATACTAGTGACGCTCTGTTTGTCTATGTATTCACACATGTATTATGTTTTCGGTTAATACAATTCTAGCATGAATAATAAACATTTATCATGAAATAAGGAAATAAATAATAACTTTATTATTGCCTCTAGGGCATATTTCCTTCAGTCTCCCACTTGCACTAGAGTCAATAATCTAGTTCACATCACCATGTGATTAACACCCATAGTTCACATCGTCATGTGATCAACACCCAAATTGTTTACTAGATTCAATAATCTAGTTCACATCACTATATGATTAACGCCCAAAGAGTATTAAGGTGTGATCATGTTTTTCTTGTGAGAGAAGTTTAGTCAACGGGTCTGCCACATTTAGATCCGTAAGTATTTTGCAAATTTCTATGTTAACAATGCTCTGCACTAAGCTATTCTAGCTAATTGCTCCCACTTTTAATATGTATCCAGATAGAGATTTAGAGTCATCTGGACCAGTGTCAAAACTTGCATCGATGTAACCTTTTACGACAAACCTTTTGTCACCTCCATAATCGAGAAACATATCCTTATTCCACTAAGGATAATTTTGACATATGTCCAGTGATCTACTCCTAGATCACTATTGTACTCCCTTGCCAAACTCAGGGCAGGGTATACAATAGGTCTGGTACACAGCATGGCATACTTTATAGAACCTATGGCTGAGGCATAGGGAATGACTTTCATTCTCTCTCTATCTTCTGCCATGGTCGGGTTTTGAGTCTTACTCAACTTCACACCTTTGTAACACAGGCAAGAACTCCTTCTTTGACTGTTCCATTTTGAACTACTTCAAAATCTTGTCAAGGTATATACTCATTGAAAAACTTATCAAGCGTCTTGATCTATCTCTATAGATCTTGATGCTCAATATGTAAGCAGCTTCACCGAGGTCTTTCTTTGAAAAAACTCCTTTCAAACATTCCTTTATACTTTCCAGAATAATTCTACATTATCTCCGATCAACAATATGTCATACACATATAGTTATCAAAAATGTTGTAGTGCTCCCACTCACTTTCTTGTAAATATAGGCTTCACCGCAAGTCTGTATAAAACTATATGCTTTGATCAACTTATCAAAGCGTATATTCCAACTCCGAGATGCTTGCACCAGTCCATAGATGGATCGCTGGAGCTTGCATATTTTGTTAGTACCTTTAGGATTGACAAAACCTTCTGGTTGCATCATATACAACTCTTCTTTAATAAATCTATTAAGGAATGCAGTTTTGTTTATCCATTTGCCAGATTTCATAAAATGCGGCAATTGCTAACATGATTCGGACAAACTTAAGCATAGATACGAGTGAGAAACTCTCATCGTAGTCAACACCTTGAACTTGTCGAAAACCTTTTTGCGACAATTCTAGCTTTGTAGATAGTAACACTACTATCAGCGTCCGTCTTCCTCTTGAAGATCCATTTAATCTCAATGGCTCGCCGATCAATGGGCAAGTCAATCAAAGTCCATACTTTGTTCTCATACATGGATCTCATCTCAGATTTCATGGCCTCAAGCCATTTCGCGCAATCTGGGCTCATCATCGCTTCCTCATAGTTCATAGGCTCATCATGGTCAAGTAACATGACCTCCAGAACTGGATTACCGTACCACTCTGGTGCGGATCTCACTCTGGTTTACCTACGAGGTTCGGTAGTAACTTGATCTGAAGTTACATGATCATCATCATTAGCTTCCTCACTAATTGGTGTAGTAGTCACAGGAACAGATTTCTATGATGAACTACTTTCCAATAAGGGAACAGGTACAGTTACTTCATCAAGTTCTACTTTCCTCCCACTCACTTCTTTCGAGAGAAACTCCTTCTCTAGAAAGGATCCATTCTCAACAATGAATATCTTGCCTTCGAATCTGTGATAGAAGGTGTACCCAACATTTTCTTTTGGGTATCCTATGAAGATGCACTTCTTCGATTTGGGTTTGAGCTTATCAGGTTGAAACTTTTTCACATAAGCATTGCAACCTCAAACTTTAAGAAATGACAGCTTAGGTTTCTTGCCAAACCATAGTTCATATGGTGTCGTCTCATTGGATTTAGATGGTGCCCTATTTAATGTGAATGTAGTTGTCTCTAATGCATAACCCCAAAACGATAGTGGTAAATCGGTAAGAGACATCATAGATCGCACCATATCTAATAAAGTACGGTTACGACGTTCGGACACACCATTACACTATGGTGTTCCAGGTGGCGTGAGTAGTGAAACTATTTCACATTGTTTTAACTGAAGGCCAAACTCGTAACTCAAATATTTTCCTTCTGCGATCATATCGTAGAAACTTTTATTTTTGTTACGATGATTCTCCACTTCACTCTGAAATTCTTCGAACTTTTCAAATGTTTCAGACTTGTGTTTCATCAAGTAGATATACTCATATCTGCTCAAATCATCTGTGAAGATCAGAAAATAATGATACCTGCCGCGAGCCTCAATATTCATCGGACCACATACATCAATATGTATGATTTCCAACAAATCTGTTGCTTGCTCCATTGTTCCGGAGAACGGAGTCTTAGTCATCTTGCCCATGAGGCGTGGTTCGCAAGCATCAACTAATTCGTAATCAAGTGATTCCAAAAGGCCATCAGCATGGATTTTCTTCATGCGCTTTACACCAATATGACCTAAATGGCAGTGCCACAAATAAGTTGCACTATCATTATTAACTTTGCATCTTTTGGTTTCAATATTATGAATATGTGTATCACTATGATCGAGATCCAACGAACCATTTTCATTGGGTGTGTAACCATATAAGGTTTTATTCATGTAAACAGAACAACAATTTATTCTCTTACTTAAATGAATAAATGTATTACAATAAACATGATAAAATCATATTCATGCTCAACGCAAACACCAAATAACACTTATTTAGGTTCAACACTAATCTCGAAAGTATAGGGAGTGTGCGATGATGATTATATCAATCTTGGAACTATTTCCAACACACATCGTCACTTTACCCTTAACTAGTTTATGTTCATTCTGCAACTCCTGCTTCGAGTTACTACTCTTAGCAACTGAACCAGTATCAGATACCGAGGGGTTGCTACGAACACTAGTAAAATACACATCAATAATCTGTATATCAAATATACCTTTGTTTCACTTTGCCATCCTTCTTATCCGCCAAATACTTGGGGTAGTTCCGCTTCCAGTGACCAGTTCCATTGCAGCAGAAGCACTTAGTCTCAGGCTTAGGTCCAGACTTGGGCTTCTTCACTTGAGCAGCAACTTGCTTGCCGTTCTTCTTGAAGTTCCCCTTCTTCCCTTTGCCCCTTTTCTTGAAACTAGTGGTCTTGTCAACCATCAACACTTGATGTTTTTCCTGATTTCTACCTTCGCTAATTTTAGCATTGCGAAGAGCTTGGGAATTGTTTTCGTCATCCCTTCCATACTATAGTTCATCACGAAGTTCTACTAACTTGGTGATGGTGACTAGATAATTCTGTCGATCACTATTTTATCTGGAAGATTAACTCCCACTTGATTCAAGTGATTGTAGTACCCAGACAATCTGAGCACATGCTCACTGCTTGAGCTATTCTCCTCCATCCTTTAGCTATAGAACTTGTTGGAGACTTCATATCTCTCAACTCGGGTATTTGCTTGAAATATTAACTTCAACTCCCGGAACATCTCGTATGGTCTATGACGTTCAAAACGTCTTTGAAGCCCTGATTCTAAGTCGTTAAGCATGGTGCACTAAACTATCAAGTAGTCATCATATTGAGCTAGCCAAACGTTCATAACGTCTGCATCTGCTCCTACAATAGGTTTGTCACCTAGCGGTGCATCAAGGACATAATTCTTCTGTGCAGCAATGAGGATAGTCCTCAGATCACGGATCCAATCCGCATCATTGCTACTAACATCGTTCAACTCAATTTTCTCTAGGAACATATCAAAAAATAAAATAGGGGAGCTAAACGCGAGCTATTGATCTACAACACAGATATGCTAATACTACCAAGACTAAGTTCATGATAAATTTAAGTTCAATTAATCATATTACTTAAGAACTCCCACTTAGAAAGACATCCCTCTAATCTTCTAAGTGATCACATGATCCAAATCAACTAAACCATAACCGATCATCACGTGAAATGGAGTAGCTTTCAATGGTGAACATCAATATGTTGATCATATCTACTATATGATTCATGATCGACCTTTCGGTCTTAGTGTTCCGAGGCCATATCTGCATATGCTAGGCTCGTCAAGTTTAACCTAAGTATTATGCGTGTGCAAAATTGGCTTGCACCCGTTGTAGATGGACGTAGAGCTTATCACACCCGATCATCACGTGGTGTCTGGACACGACGAACTTTGGCAACGGTGCATACTCAGGGAGAACACTTTTATCTTGAAATTTGGTGAGAGATCATCTTATAGTGCTACTGTCAATCAAAGCAAGATAAGATGCATAAAAGATAAACATCACATGCAATCAATATAAGTGATATGATATGGCCATCATCATCTTGTGCTTATGATCTCCATCTCCGAAGCACCGTCATGATCACCATCGTCACCGGCGCGACACCTTGATCACCATCGTAGCATCGTTGTCATCTCGCCAATCTTATGCTTCTACGACTATCGTTACCGCTTAGTGATAAAGTAAAGCATTACAGCGCAATTGCATTGCATACAATAAAGCAACAACCATATGGCTCCTGCCAATTGCCGATAACTCGGTTACAAAACATGATCATCTCATACAATAAAATTTAGCATCATGTCTTGACCATATCACATCACAACATGCCCTGCAAAAACAAGTTAGACGTCCTCTACTTTGTTGTTGCAAGTTTTACGTGGCTGCTACGGGCTTAGCAAGAACCGTTCTTACCTACGCATCAAAACCACAACGATAGTTTGTCAAGCTGGTGCTGTTTTATCCTTCGCAAGGACCGGGCGTAGCCACACTTGGTTCAACTAAAGTTGGAAAAACTGACACCCGTCAGCCACCTGTGTGCAAAGCACGTCGGTAGAACCAGTCTCGCGTAGGCGTACGCGTAATGTCGGTCCGGGCCGCTTCATCCAACAATACCGCCGAACCAAAGTATGACATGCTGGTAAGCAGTATGACTTATATCGCCCACAACTCACTTGTGTTCTACTCATGCACAACATCAACGCATAAAACCTAGGCTCGGATGCCACTGTTGGGGAACATAGTAATTTCAAAAATTTCCTACGCACACGCAAGATCATGGTGATGCATAGCAACGAGAGGGGAGAGTGTTGTCCATGTACCCTCGTAGACCGAAAGCGGAAGCATTAGCACAACGCGGTTGATGTAGTCGTACGCCTTCACGATCCGACCGATCAAGTACCGAACGCACGGCACCTCCGAGCTCAGCACACGTTCAGCCCGATGACATCCCTCGAACTCCGATCAAGCCGAGTGTTGAGGGAGAGTTTCGTCAGCACGATGGCGTGGTGACGATGTTGATGTTCTACCTACGCAGGGCTTCGCCTAAGCACCGCTACAGTATTATCGAGGTGGACTATGATGGAGGGGGGCACCGCACACGGCTAAGAGATCAATGGTCAATTATTGTGTCCATGGGGTGCCCCCCTGCCCCCGTATATAAAGGAGCAAGGGGGGAGGCGGCCGGCCTAGGAGGAGGGCGCACCAAGGGGGGAGTCCTACTCCCACCGAGTAGGAGAGAAGGAAAGAGGAGGAGAGGAAGAAGGAAAAGGGGGCTGCACCCCTTGTCCAATTCGGACCAGAGGGGGGCCGCGCGCCTCCTTCCTTTTGGCCTCTCTCCTCTATTCCCGTATGGCCCAATAAGGCCCATATACTCCCCGGCGAATTCCCGTAACTCTCCGGTACTCCGATAAATACCCGAATCACTCGGAACCTTTCCGATGTCCGAATATAGTCATCCAATATATCGATCTTTACGTCTTGACCATTTCGAGACTCTTCGTCATGTCCCCGATCTCATCCGGGACTCCGAACTCCTTAGGTACATCAAAACTTATAAACTCATAATATAACTGTCATTGAAACTTTAAGCGTGCGGACCCTACGGGTTCGAGAACAATGTAGACATGACCGAGACACGTCTCCGGTCAATAACCAATAGCGGAACCTGGATGCTCATATTGGCTCCCACATATTCTACGAAGATCTTTATCGGTCAAACCGCATAACAACATACGTTGTTCCCTTTGTCATCGGTATGTTACTTGCACGAGATTCGATCGTCGGTATCTCAATACCTAGTTCAATCTCATTACCGGCAAGTCTCTTTACTCGTTCCGTAATACATCATCCCGCAACTAACTCATTAGTTGCAATGCTTGCAAGGCTTATAGTGATGTGCATTACTGAGTGGGCCCAGAGATACCTCTCCGACAATCGGAGTGACAAATCCTAATCTCGAAATATGCCAACCCAACAAGTACCTTTGGAGACACCTGTAGAGCACCTTTATAATCACCCAGTTACGTTGTGACGTTTGGTAGCACACAAAGTGTTCCTCCGGTAAACGGAAGTTGCATAATCTCATAGTCACAGGAACATGTATAAGTCATGAAGAAAGCAATAGCAACAAACTAAACAATCAAGTGCTATGCTAACGGAATGGGTCAAGTCAATCACATCATTCTCTAATGATGTGACCCCGTTAATCAAATGACAACTCATGTCTATGGCTAGGAAACTTAACCATCTTTGATTCAATGAGCTAGTCAAGTAGAGGCATACTAGTGACGCTCTGTTTGTCTATGTATTCACACATGTATTATGTTTCCGGTTAATACAATTCTAGCATGAATAATAAACATTTATCATGAAATAAGGAAATAAATAATAACTTTATTATTGCCTCTAGGGCATATTTCCTTCATCTACTTCTGCTATGCATGATACTTATGATGAAACTACTTCTATGCTTGATACTACTGTGCCACTTGGTGATTTTCTCGATGAACAACTTGCTAGGGCTAGAGAAATTGAAAATATTGAATCTGATTATGAAGATGAAAGTGATGATGAAGAATCACTTGTTATTCCCGAGGGTTATTTATTTGATCAAGAAGCTTCTTTAGCTATTTTAGCTTGCAAAGATAGATATGAACTCAAAAGGTTATTAGCTAAATGGAATAAGCAATCTCTACATGCTAGGATGAAACCTGACCCTGCTTTTGCTACTTCACCATCTTTGTTACTGATAAGGGTTATGAATTCTCTGTTGATCCTGATACAATTACTTTGGTTGAATCTGATCCTTTTCATGGCTATGAATCTAAAACTGTTGTGGCACATCTTACTAAATTAAATGATATAACCACCCTGTTCACTAATGATGAGAGATCTCACTACTTTTATATCCTCAAAATATTTCCGTTCTCATTAAAGGGTGATGCTAAGATATGGTTTAATTCTCTTGATCTTGGTTGTGTGCGTAGTCCCCAGGATATGATTTACTACTTCTCTGCTAAATATTTCCCTGCTCATAAGAAACAAGATGCTTTAAAGGAAATATACAACTTTGTGCAAATTAAAGAAGAGAGTCTCCCACAAGCTTGGGGGAGGCTTCTCAAGTTACTTAATGCTTTGCCTGATCATCATCTTAAGAAAATGAAATACTTGATATCTTTTATAATGGACTAACTGATGCTTCCAGAGATTACCTGGATAGTTGTGCTGGTTCTCTTTTCAGGGAAAGAACACCGGATGAATCTGAAATCTTATTGAACAATATGTTGACAAATGAAAATAATTGGGCAGCTCCTGAGCCAGCTCCTGCTCCAATTAATGATCCTATTCCTAAACCAACTCCGAAGAAGAGAGGTGTTCTATTCCTCAGTCCTGAAGATATGCAAGAGGCAAAGAAATCTATGAAAGAAAAATGTATTAAAGCTGAAGATGTTAAGAATTGACCTCCTATTGAAGAAATACATGGTCTTAATTTACCGCCTATTGAAGAAACATATGATCTTAATCCCTTATTTATTGAAGAACCTCCAGACCTCGATAACCCGACACAGGTAGTAAAGGTAAATTCTCTCTATAGATATGATAAAGCTGAAATCCCTACTACTAAAATTGCTAGTCAGTGCTTAGATAAGTTTGATAATTTTATGTTTAAGCAAGAAGACTTCAATGCTTATTTTGGTAGACAACTAAAACAAGATGCTGATATGATTAAATACTTGGGTGATTATATGGCTAATATTAGAGGTGAACTTAAACTTGTTAGCAAACATGCTTCTATGGTTACCACTCAAGTAGAACAAGTACTTAAGGCTCAAAAAGAATTGCTCGATGAAATGAATAGTAAGAAAAATAATTATGCTGTTAAAGTGTCTACTAGAACTCGTAGAATGACTCAGGAACCTTTGTATCCTGAAGGCCACCCTAAGAGAATTGAGCAAGATACTCAGAGAAATAAAATTGATGCACCTAGTTCTTCTAAAAAGAAGAAAAAGAAAAATGATAGAACTGTGCAAACTTCTAGTGAACCTATTGCTGAACCACCTGATAATCCAAATGATATCTCTGTGTCTGATGCTGAAACACAATCTGGCAATGAACATGAACCTAATGAAAATGTTAATGATGATGCTCATAAGGATGCTCAACCTAGTAATGATAATGATGTAGAAAATGAACCTGCTCTTGATCTTGATAACCCACAATCAAAGAATCAACATTATGATAAGAGAGACTTTGTTGATAGGAAACATGGTAAAGAAAGAGAACCTTGGGTTCAGAAACCCATGCCTTTTCCTCCCAAACCATCCAAGAAAAAGGATGATGAGGATTTTGAGCGCTTTGCTGAAATGATTAGACCTATCTTTTTGCGTATGCGATTGACTGATATGCTTAAAATGAATCCTTATGCTAAGTACATGAAAGATATTGTTACAAATAAAAGAAAGATACCAGAAACTGAAATTTCCACCATGCTTGCTAATTATACTTTTAAGGGTGGAATACCAAAGAAACTTGGAGATCCAGGAGTACCTACTATACCATGATCCATTAAAAGAAACTATGTTAAAACTGCTTTATGTGATCTTGGAGCCGGTGTTAGTGTTATGCCTCTCTCTTTATATCGTAGACTTGACTTGAACAAGTTGACACCTACTGAAATATCTTTGCAAATGGCTGATAAATCAACTGCTATACCTGTCGGTATTCGTGAAGATGTGCCTATTGTGGTTGCAAACATTACTATTTTAACGGACTTTGTTATTCTTGATATTCCCGAGGACGATAGTATGTCTATTATTCTTGGAAGACCTTTTCTTAATATTATAGGGGTTGTTATTGATTGCACTAAAGGCAATGTCACTTTTCATGTTAATGGTAATGAGCATACGGTACACTTTCCGAGGAAACAACCTCAAGTTCACAGTATAAATTCTATCGGAAAAATTCCATCGATTATATTTGGAGGTTTTGAATTTCCTCTTCCTATCGTCAAGAAGAAATATGATATACTTATTATTGGGGATGTGCATATCCCCGTTGAGGTAACCTAGTGTTATTCGAAATTTCTCCGGTTTCATGTTAATCGAAATGAGTTTGTTAACAAGACTTGATCAACCTTGTTAGTGGATTCCTTTTGATGAGCATGAGATGGATGAAACTAGAAGCACAACCTTCTATACCCTCTCTATACTTTCTGTTATTTAGTTGAAATAAAGTAAAAATAGTATTTTTCCTGTCTGTTTTCTGACTTATCCATGCAATATAAAAATATCCCAAAAATAAAAGTCCTCAGAATGACATGCCAATTTAATATGATTTTTTCGGGAATATTTGAGGATTTATGGTGCAAAAATTACCGCGGGGGGAGCTGCCACCTGGTCACGAGGGTGGAGGGCGCGCCCTACCCCCCTGGGCGCGCCCCCTGCCTCGTGGGCCCACGGTGTCCCTCCTCCACTTATTCCTGCACCCATCCTCTTCTTCTCCCTCCCACAAACACGAAAAACCAACTCAAGCACAAGTTCCAGCTCTCTTTGCTGCCATTTTCGATCTCCTTGCTCAAAGCACCCCTCACAAAACTGCTTGGGGAGATTGTTCCTCGAGAAAAGCAATATGCTTAGGAAGATGTTCCAAGGTGGTTCTTCTAAGAAGCAAGGACCCAGTCTTGCTATGCGTGATGCTGACGAGGAACCACCAACAGACGCTCTAGTGCGGCCTTGCGAATGGCCGTCGGAAAACTTTATGGATCGTGCAGGAATTAAAGAAGAATTTAATGCATATTTGCGTAATGCTGGTTTTGAGGACTTTGAGGCAGACAAATGCCCCCGGTATCATGATCTCACAAGCTCTTTTGTGAGGAGGTTTGAGTATTCATCTTCGCGTAATTCTCCTTCAGTCATGTTTGATCTTTATGACACATCTTATACCATGAACTTAGAGGATTTCACTTTTGCTTGCAAACTTCCACAATGGGGTAGTGTTAGGGATCCCCCTAAATCTGAATTTAGAAACTTTCTTGCTAGTATAACAGTAGGGGAATCTAGAGATATAACACAAGCTACCATAGGGAGCATTCACTTTCCTGCTATACATTATTTTGCTCTCTTCATAGGTAGGTGCATAAATGCTAAGGATGAAGCATGTCACATGTGTCTCCCTGACCTTAGCATTCTCAGGAGTGCTGTGTCAGAAGACCAATCTTATCATATGGGAGCCATTGTAGCTCGTAGGTTGCATCATAATAGATATAATGGAGATTTCTTTGGACGAATTTATGCAACCCGCTTAGCTAAATTTCTTGAGATAGACGTTCGTGAAGGAGACATGGAGTTGCCTCCTGCTTATTTAGATTTTGATTCTATGGTTTCTCACCAGTTTGTTGAGAGGACTGAGCCACCTCTCCAGTATCGATTAATCTTTAACAAACGGCATGTTGTCCGTATTACTCTCCCTGCTCCTGCTTTCTTTGATTACCAGGCAAACGGAAGACATACTATTACCAGGAAGGAGGCAGATGAGTACGAGAGGAGAGCGGAGGCTGCTCGTCGCCACACTGCAGCTCAGGAGGCGACAGCAGCTGCATCTCAGTACGACCCCAACTTCTACTACGGATATCAGCCAGGCCAGCCGTGGCCATAGACCAACTTAGGCCAAAAGCCTAAGCTTGGGGGAGTACGTATTTCTCACCGACATTACATTCATGTTCACACACTCATTGCTAGATGTGGGTGCTCATACTTTTTCATTGTATCATCCATGCTAGTTTTTTTTCCTTTTTATGCTTTCTTCTTGTGTGTTTAATAAACCTTAAGAAAAACCAAAACAAATTAGTTGTAGCTGTTAATTAATTTATTTTCCATGCTTGTAGTAGTAATTAAAAAGAAAACCCAAAAATACTTCCCGTTCTTCTTTTGCTTGTTGGGAGCTTTCCCGTGTAAATAGTTTTATTTCTTTTCTTTTCTTTGGGGGTCAGTAGGAGAAGACCATGATTAAATTGTTGAAGTGGCTCTTATATGCACTATTGTTTATCTGACAAAAGATCCCATACTGCCTTGTCTTCTCCCGTTTATTGAATGCTCGCAAATTCCAGCTTAGTCCAATGCACGTGCACTCTTATTATTATTCACATCGTTTGGTCGTGCAAGTGAAAGGCAATTATGATGATATATGATGGACTGACTGAGATGAGAAAAGCTGGTATGAACTCGACCTCTTTTGTTTTTCTAAATATGATGAGTTCATCGTTCTTGATTCAACTTCTTATGAATAAACATGTTTGCAATGACAATTAGAGATCATAGTTGCTTGTGCCATGCTTGATTAGCTATGAGTTATAATGGTTTACCTTGCATGCCAACATGCTATTGAGATGGTTATGATTGTTGGGTTTCGTAGTAATTTCAAAAAATTTCCTACGCACACGCAAGATCATGGTGATGCATAGCAACGAGAGGGGAGAGTATGATCTACGTACCCTTGTAGATCAACAACGGAAGCGTTTGGTTGATGTAGTCGTACGTCTCCACGGCCCGACCGATCAAGCACCGAAACTACGGCACCTCCGAGTTCTAGCACACGTTCAGCTCGATGACGATCCCCGGACTCCGATCCAGCAAAGTGTCGGGAAAGAGTTCCGTCAGCACGACAGCGTGGTGACGATCTTGATGTACTACCGTCGCAGGGCTTCGCCTAAGCACCGCTACAATATTATCGAGGACTATGGTGGAAGGGGGCACCGCACACGGCTAAGAATATGATCACGTGGATCAACTTGTGTCTCTAGGGGGTGCCCCTGCCTCCGTATATAAAGGTTCAAGGGAGGGGGGCCGGCCGGCCAGGAGGAGTCCTACTCCCTCTGGGAGTATGACTCCCCCCTTTCCTAGTTGGAATAGGATTCATGGTGGGGGGGAAAGAGGAGAGAGAGGAGGAAGGGGGGCCGGCCCCCTCTCCTTGTCCAATTCGGACCAAGGGAGGGAGGGGCGCGCGGCCCATCTCTGGTCACCTCTCCTCTCTTCCACTAAGGCCCACTAAGGCCCATATACCTCCCGGGGGGTTCCGGTAACCTCCCGGTACTCCGGTAAAATCCCGATTTCACCCGGAACACTTCCGATATCCAAACATAGGCATCCAATATATCAATCTTTATGTCTCGACCATTTCGAGACTCCTCGTCATGTTCGTGATCACATCCGGGACTCCGAACAACCTTCGGTACATCAAAATGCATAAACTCATAATATAACTGTCATCGTAACCTTAAGCGTGCGGACCCTACGGGTTCGAGAACAATGTAGACATGACCGAGACACGTCTCCGGTCAATAACCAATAGCGGAACCTGGATGCTCATATTGGCTCCTACATATTCTATGAAGATCTTTTATCGGTCAGACCGCATAACAACATACGTTGTTCCCTTTGTCATCGGTATGTTACTTGCCCGAGATTCGATCGTCGGTATCCCATACCTAGTTCAATCTCGTTACCGGCAAGTCTCTTTACTCGTTCTGTAATACATCATCCCGTAACTAACTCATTAGTTGTAGTGCTTGCAAGGCTTAAGTGATGTGCATTACCGAGAGGGCCCAGAGATACCTCTCCGACAATCGGAGTGACAAATCCTAATCTCGAAATACGCCAACCCAACATGTACCTTTGGAGACACCTATAGAGCTCCTTTATAATCACCCAGTTACGTTGTGACGTTTGGTAGCACACAAAGTGTTCCTCCGGCAAACGGGAGTTGCATAATCTCATAGTCATAGGAACATGTATAAGTCATGAAGAAAGCAATAGCAAGATACTAAACGATCGGGTGCTAAGCTAATGGAATGGGTCATGTCAATCAGATCATTCAACTAATGATGTGATCCTGTTAATCAAATGACAACTCTTTGTCCATGGTTAGGAAACATAACCATCTTTGATTAACAAGCTAGTCTAGTAGAGGCATACTAGTGACACTCTGTTTGTCTATGTATTCACACATGTATTATGTTTCCGGTTAATACAATTCTAGCATGAATAATAAACTTTTATCATGATATAAGGAAATAAATAATAACTTTATTATTGCCTCTAGGGCATATTTCCTTCAATGATGTGGTATGATGGGGTGGTATTCTCTTTTGAATGATTTAAGTGACTTGACTTGGCACATGTTCACGCATGTAGTTGAAACAAATCAACATAGCCTTCACAATATTTATGTTCATGGTGGATTATATCCTACTCATGCTTGCATCCAATGTTTATTAATTTTAATGCATGTACATGGCTGTTATCGCTCTCTAGTTGGTCGCTTTTCAGTCTTTTGCTAGCCTTCACCTGTACTAAGCGGGAATACTGCTTGTGCATCCAATCCCTTAAACCCCAAAGTTATTCCAGATGAGTCCACTATACCTTCCTATACACGGTATCTTCCTGCCGTTCCAAGTAAATTTGTATGTGCCAAACTCTAAACCTTCAAATAACCATCCTGTTTTGTATACTCGAATAGCTCATGTATCAACTAGGGATGTCTGTATCTTCCATGCTGGGCGGGTTATTCTCAAGAGGAGTGGACTCCGCTCCTCACTCACGAGAAAATGGCTAGTCACCGGGATGCCCAGTCCCATGCTTTATGCAAACTAAATCAAAATAATTGCAAAACAAAACTCCCCCTGGGACTGTTGATAGTTGGAGGCACTCGTTGTTTCGAGCAAGCCATGGATTGATGTTTGTTGGTGGAGGGGGAGTATAAACTTTACCATTCTGTTTGGGAACCGCCTATAATGTGTGCAGCATGGAAGATATCGTCATCTCTTGGTTGTTATGTTGACAATGAAAGTATACCGCTCAAAATATTAATTATCTCTATTTCAAAACCGAGCTCTGCCACCTCTACAAATCCCTGCTTCCCTCTGCGAATGGCCTATCTATTTACTTTTATATTGAGTCATCATCCTCTTATTAAAAGCACTAGATGGAGAGCGCATCTGTCATTTGCATTCATCACTATTAATTTATATTGGGTGTGACTATGATTGGATCTCTTTTACCATGAATTACAATGTCATGATGTTGTTTTATGTGCAGAAAACAAAAGTTCTCAGAATGACCTGAAACTCCACGGAATATCTTAAAATAAATAATAAAAAATCCCCGCCAAAGATGAAGACCAGGGGGCCACACCCTGTCCACGAGGGTGGGAGGCGCGCCCCCTACCTCGTGGGCCCCCTGGAGACCTCCCGACTCCAACTCCAACTCTATATATTTGCTTTCGAGGAGAAAAAAATAGAAGAGAAGAAATCATCGCGTTTTACGATACGGAGCCGCCGCCAAGCCCTAAAACCTCTCGGGAGGGCTGATCTGGAGTCCATTCGGGGCTCCGGAGTGGGGGATTCATCGCCATCGTCATCATCAACCATCCTCCATCACCAATTTCATGATGCTCACCGCCGTGCGTGAGTAATTCCATCTAAGCTTGCTGGACGGTGATGGGTTGGATGAGATTTATCATGTAATCGAGTTAGTTTTGTTAGGGTTTGATCCCTAGTATCCACTATGTTCTGAGATTGATGTTGCTATGACTTTGCTATGCTTAATGCTTGTCACTAGGGCCCGAGTGCCATGATTTCAGATCTAAACCTATTATGTTTTCATCAATATATGAGTGTTCTTGATCCTATCTTGCAAGTCTATAGTCACCTATTATGTGTTATGATCCGTTAACCCCGAAGTGACAATAATCGGGATACTTACCGGTGATGACCGTAGTTTGAGGAGTTCATGTATTCACTATGTGCTAATGCTTTGTTCCGGTTCTCTATTAAAATGAGGCCTTAATATCCCTTAGTTTCCGTAAGGACCCCGCTGCCACGGGAGGGTAGGACAAAAGATGTCATGCAAGTTCTTTTCCATAAGCACGTATGACTATATTCAGAATACATGCCTACATTACATTGATGAATTGGAGCTAGTTCTGTGTCACCCTATGTTATGATTGTTACATGATGAACCGCATCCGGCATAATTATCCATTACTGATCCGATGCCTACGAGCTTTCCATATACTGGTTTACGCTTATTTACTTTCCCATTGCTATTGTTACAATCATTACAAATTACCAAAAACATTATTTTTCTTTCATTACTCTTTTGTTACTGTTACCACCACTATCATATTACTTTGGTACTAAACACTTTGCTGCAGATACTAAGTTTCCAGGTGTGGTTGAATTGACAACTCAGTTACTAATACTTGAGAATATTCTTTGGCTCCCCTTGTGTTGAATCAATAAATTTGGTTTGAATAATTTACCCTCGAAAGTTGTTGCGATCCTCTATACTTGTGGGTTATCACTGAGCAGTCGGGTCGAATCTCCCGGCAACTACTTTGTCTTCTCTTTCTTCGCGGGAGTGCGTCAGCGCACTCGCTGGGTGTGCCGTCGGAGCAGGAGGCAGACCAGCCGGCTTGACACTACCGACAGCGCGGGTCACGACTGACCGTCCAAGTGGCAAAGCATGTGGACGGGTCATCCTAACGGGTTTGTCTTTTCTTCTCTTTGTCCCAGCGACTTCTTTTCTCTCTTTTTTTACACCCGGCATCTCTCTTTCTTTTTTCTTTTTGGCTAGCAGGCAGCCGCTGTGCGCTACTGCCAGCGGGCAGAGGAGCAGCGCCGGGGTGGCTGGAGCTGGAGCCGGCCAGAGGGCGCGGGGCCGCGCGGACGTCGGGGGCAAAGCAGCGTGGGGGTGCGGCGGCCTGCAGCACCGCGGGCGCGGCGCCCAGTCGCTGCTGGTGCTCAGTCGAGGAGCTGACGGAGCGGAGGCGCGAGCGGACGGAGCGGCCGATGCAGACCTTCTGGTTGAGGCGGGAGAACAACAGAGCTGGAGCAGCGGACCAGCGGGCAGGGGCTGCAGCAACGCGCGGCCGAGCCGCGTTCCAGGGAGGAAATGCGGGGAGCAGTGCGGGCGCTAGATGCGGCCAGGACGCAATGCACACGCACACGGGGGCTGAGCGGCGGGGCGCACGCGGGCGTGCAGAGCAGTGTGCGAGCAGGGCCTGCAAGCATGGGTGCGCGAATGCGTTGTCTGTGTTGTGTCTGGCCACTGTACGAGCATTGCATGGTCAGTGACCAACACTGTTTGAGTAGTGTATGGATGGTGTATGACCACGGTTTGACTTGCATCTACCTAGCTTGCAAGCAGATGCAAGTGAGCAGGATGAGCCTGAGCAGGCTCAGCGGTGTCGAGGCCGACGAGGCGGACACGCCGTCCCGTGCGGCCGCCCCGGGGCGTGTCGAGACCGACGAGGCGGACGCGCCGTCCCGTGCGGCCGCCCCAGGGCGTGTCAATGCCGAGCCCCCGAGTGCTAACGGAGGGACAACGGCGACGCCGCGGTGTTGATGGCGAGAACGGCGAGGCCGATGACGAGGACACGCCATCCCGTGCGGCCGCTCGGGAGCGTGTCGATGTCGGGCCCCCGAGCGCTACCGGAGAGACGGCGCGACGCCGCGGTGACGATGATGAAAGGGTCCCGCCCGGACTGTGAAACCAGCAGCAGCGCGGTAGCATAGTGCCGCTCCACGGTTGGCGCCAAATGTCGTGGTATTCTCACGGGGGGTGCAAGACGACATATGTCACAAGGTGGCTTCGTGTGAGGGCAAGACTGCTGCTGATAGGCCCGGGAGCGGGTATGCGAATAGCATGCGGTAGTTTGCCCAGGTTCGGGACTCTCCGGAGAGATAATACCCTTACTCCTGCATGTCTGAGTATATCTGGTATATTTGGTACAGAGTGCTCCTGGAGTTGTATCTAAGCTCAGTGCCATAGGCATCTGGCTTTGCATATGTATGTGGCATGGTGGCCGTTGCCTCCGGCCATATGGGTGTGCTTGGGCATACTTGCCCATGGGAGTGGATGGATGGATGGCTAGCTAGCTCTCTTGCTAGCTAACTTGCTTGTGGGTGTGTGCGTGAGAGTCCATCTTGGATGGATGGATGTGTGCCCATATATATAGGCATGGCTAGCTTAGAGAGTAAGCTATGTGGTGGCATGGGCAAGTCATGGTGGAGTGTCATGCTTGTCCCCTGGGTCACTTCATAAATAGTGTCAGGGGACAAGTGACACTGTACATGATGGCTGGGGTGATACATGAACAGTGCCGGGTACGGCGTCATGTCGGTGTTGCGTCAGGCTGCAGTTGATTTCGGGCAGCCGGCCTGGTGGAGGAGTCGGCAGCCAGCAGTCGGCCTGGTGGAGCAGTCGGCAGCCAGCAGCCGGCCGCCGGCTAGATAGTTAAACTGAGGGGCTTTGCTAGCCCCGATGTCTTGAATTCTTGTCTCGCCGTCTTCGGGATATCCATGTCCAATTACTCCGACAATGTGTTCACAGGCGAATTCCCTGAATGAACCCGCAAGTATCATTTCAAAAGTTTTAATATTTGTTCATTGTATGAACAGTGTCGTTTGTGTATAGTACAGAGTAGTAGGTCTCTTTTACCTTGTATATAATGTCAAATTGTAGAAGCGCAGTGAATGAAAATGTATCCTGCAATAGTATTTGAACTTTTCAATTACATGTATATATATTTCCTTTTGACTTATTTTGCTAATGCAACTCACATTTAGGATCAATTCTTCTTGTGACATTGAGAGAAATTGCTCCTCTTTGAATGTTATCTGCTTGCTTTCCATCTGCAGTAACACCAAAATTAAACTGTCAGAACTCAACAGTAATATATGTAACCCTTTAAGAAAAATTAAACCGTCAGTAATTGCTCCTCTGTGAATGAAAATTTAAACTGATACTTGCAATGTATACTGAAACCATGCTGCTGTCTGTCTTGTCTTTTTACTGCTTTTTGATAGCTGTAAGGGGCTTGTTTGAACTGATACTTGCAATGTATACTGAAACCATGCTGCTGTTTGTCTTGTCTTTTTACTGCTTTTGATAGTTGTAAGGGGTCTGTTTTCTTGCTCTTGTCCTCCATTTTCTGTTCTGTAACTATGATGATTTTCTCTGTTTTGATGATTTTACTACTAGTTTCTCCTTTACACTGTTACTAATCATCTCCTTGTCATGTTTTGTGCAGTCAACTTCATGTAATAATCAAAATTGGGAGCAAAATCAGGAGCATAACTGGGAGTAAAATGGAGTTTTTAGAAGATTTGCTGACCTGTGGATCCTTTCTTGGACGTTCTTCCTGTAGAGTCCAGTGTGGATCCTTTCTTGGACGTTCTTCCTGTAGAGTCCAGCAATTAGTGGCAGATCTCCCCTCTGTGTTCTCTCCAGGTACACCCCTATCTGCCATGTGTCTTTGTGCTGTTGCTGAGCCTTGATGCTCCTCTTCCATGGCTGTTCCTGTTCTATCTTCTTCTCAATCCCCCCTCCCATGGTGTCTCCTATGTTTGGTTCTGAGCGTTGAGAGGGTGATTGTGTGTTAGGTGAGATCAGTTTAGACGGGGGAGGAAGAAGTGTGAGATCTATTTTTTTTTCTTGGGAGGCAAGTTCAAGCCTGGGGTTTAACTGTTTTTCTTCCTTTCTTCTCTTTTGTCAGGTGTGGTCCAGGGAAGCTGCTGGAAGAGATCGGTTGGAGGTTTAGTAGACAACCGGGTCTTTCTAGCCCGACCCATTTTCGTGGAAATGAGTAGATTCTTATCGGTAGCTTTCTACAATTACAGCTGTCATCAGGACAGTGGTCAGAAAATTTGAATGATACCCAATTGAAAATCAATCAAATGCAAAATAGACAGTCCCTTTTTTAATCCAACAACATATCTGGTTGGATCGTTAGGATGACAGTTGTGTCCTCAACCCATCAGAGTTTAAGTCCTTACATTGAATGTTCGGCTGCTCACATTTTTCTGAATTTATTTCAGGCCTTTTGACAATGTGCGTTCAATGGGAGAAGACATCCCCGTCGACTACAAAGACGTTTGTAACGACTTAATCAATCTCAAGATGATGTGCTGACTCAGTCTTTCAAAGATGCTTATAGGGACAAGGTGTGTGTGCATGTGTTCATAGGGGTGAGCGTATGTGTGTATGTGTTTGTAATGTGTTAAAAAAACATCCACCTGAATATACCATTGGTTTGCCTTCGTGTTGTTGATCTTGATAACAAATATTGAGTTTTGTGATAGGCCATGACCTGCGCAATTTAGCTCCTTTTGATTATTCTTTAAATTTCTATTTTTTTATGATCTTTGTGTGTCTAAAATTGTTTTTCCTTCCGTCGATTGCAAAACACTGAGGCCGAAGACGAAGGTGCCACGGCGAGCGTAGTGATACACGAGACATCATGAGGCCTCAGACATAAAGATTTCGAGCTGGCGATACCGTTGTGTGGAAGGACGGGAGTTTCCGCAGGAAGTTGGAGAAGATCTAATGCCAGGGATGTTTAGAGGGATGGTTGGCGACCACAACAATACGGCGGCGAGACGCGCTGGAGCACGGCCGGTTGCGGGGGCGGTAGCAGGCAAGCCAGCAGTCCGTGGGTGGGGGGGTCTAGGGGAGGAAGAAAATTGACTGACGCTGACTTTATTTTTCCAAACGATTAAGGAACCGACGGTCCCATAAGTTTGTGTTTGGGTTTCATCAGATCCCCTTGTGTGTTGGAGAGCTGAACATGACTTGCCTTAGGGTCTCTTTGATTCAAAAAGGACATTTAAAGAAATGAAGGATTACAATTCTTAGGAATTTTTCATATATGTAGTTTGAGTTCTAAAGAAATTATTCCTAAGTAGGATGTAATCATACAAACCAAAACCCTGTAGGATCATGAATAAATATGAAATTCTAATCCCACTATTTTTCTGTTCCAACATTGTGGAATTTCTTTTGCATAGATGTGTTGGTGGTTTTATTTATAAAGCGGGACGAACGTCTATTATGAGAGTATTTTAATATTGTAAAAATCCTCTGACCTCCAATGATTTTGCTAGGGGACATCTGTATGCTCTCGGTGCATTTTCCAATATATGGTGGGTGAATAAGAGCAACTGGACATGTGTGCTCCAGCAGATTCATGGCTCGTAGTCGTGATCATCCTTGTTCATGAGCATTTATCCTCTGTTCTTCCTGACAAATGTATCTTATACTCTCTTCGTCTAAAAATACTTGTCATCAAAATAAATAAAATGAGATGTATCTAGATGTATTTTAGTTCTAGACACATCCTTTTTTGTTCATTTTGATGACAAGTATTTTCAGACGGAGGGAGTACTGAGTACTACATGCACATCTGCTTGCATAGGAAGAGTATAATCAGGTAAACAAGGCCCACCCGAACCGAAACATACTGGTTCAAATTCTCAGTTCTCTTAAGAGATGGATAGGCAAACTACGAATGCAATGACGCGCAATCAGCTGCCTCCGGAGTCTGGACCAAAGACTCAATGTGGGAAGCACGAGACAGCACAGCAATGAGAAATGGCAGTTGCACATACCCTGAAACTGAATGTACATACGGCTATGGAGTATACAGATCAATTATGAAGCCTGCACTGCAGAAATTTCCTACTGCGAAATAGGAAATGCGCCAGTAAGACTACTTGTCAGTGGCATTTTAAACCGGGCCACAACAGCAGAAGATCGAAACTCCATATGTACAATTAGTTTGAGTACGACCCGTCACAGCTGCATGCATTATATGCTTTTCCTGATCTATTGAGTTCTCTGGCTTCTGGAGGTGGCTCTCAGCGTCCGGCATCAACGAGCTGTTAGAGGATCGTCCTCCTCACCACCACAAGCTGATTCATCATACAGATTGGTTAGAGTGAAGTTACACAAATCTCTAGACAATATAAAGATCATGAATCAGAGAGCAGACGTAGCAGCCTTTTTTTAGGTGAAAAAGAGCATGGTGGTGACATGGAACAGAACAGAGGTTGTAAATTTGTGATCTCCTAAAGTGCTGAAGATATGTGGAAAGGGGCAAGGAATATCAGCTGCAGCTCCAACTTATTTGTGATAAAAACAAATTGCATAATTTGAAGACAGGACGGCAATTAGCTACAGCTCGTATTTTGTGCAAAAGAAGATAAGTAGATAACATAAAAAAGTTGAAAAGAAGATAATATATTTTTTCAAATATTCTGAACAGACAGAGACAAACCAAAGGTTCGGTGACCAGATTACACTATTCATGTACATTTATGGACCTTAGTCCACAACGAGTATTTGGGATAGGATAATGATCAGAGGACAGGGGATTGGGCACTCGCCCTCTTCAATTCGTCGGCAGGGCTCATCCCTAAAGCGGAAGAGAAATTCTGAGGCTTATTCGAATTTTTTTTCAATGATTGCATGCAAAAAAGGTTAAAATGCTAGCTTGTTTATACAGCACAGCCTAAACTACCTGAACAGCCAAACTGAGTAACCAACCGACTCAAATTATGTCTTACCTAAAACAATTCAAACTATCTTCTCTGTCTCTAACCTGTCTGTCTATCTAGATACATAGACCTGCTATTATCCCATCATACAAGGATACAACTCTTCAGTTCCTAAACATCTCATCTCCTAATGACTATCCTCCACCTGTCCTAATCTCCTTGATATTCACGAATAACTTAGGTGTTCCTCCTGCTTGTTTTTGTACGGCCGACCGACCAGCCATAATTTTTGTACAGATAAAGGGGTGTGTTTGACCTAAAGCTCGTAGCAGTATACCAAGATAGCCCTTGCAATTTACATATCCAGGGTGTGGCAATTCTTTCCACAGCTCTTGCGTAGAAGTTTATTACTCCACAAAACAGCTTCACATTGGACAGCATACTAATTTTGAAACGAGAATAGGTAGGACGAACTGCCTATCTTGGACCTTTTTTTTGCATGGAGCCTATCTTGGACTTATAGAAGAGTGTGGACTTGACCACCAAGATCCTGTACGATGCCACTAAGCCACGTAAGTGTCACCTGGACAACATATGAACACGAAAATTTTGGACCTTAGCTGCTTGTGACAATCAACTCATCATGGAACCAGATGCTGAGTGTTCAATTGATGTTATGCACATAGTTTTTAGGATTAGTGTCCATTATGCATATGCATATTTCAAAGCTATTTGCAGGGTCTATGTCACTACTCATGCCTGGTTAGGATCTGAAATCGAGTTGTTGAAACTCTTCATTGTAAGCATTTCAGGATGAACGAGGCAAGCCTATGACCTGTAGCAACTTATGATTTTCCTACCGAGCAACCAAGAGTATCCTCTGTCCTCCAGAAATTACCCTTCAATCCAGTCTATGTACAATTTCAACAGGCATGGGAGAAAACTATATACGTTTCCAATGCCACTGGCCAGAATCAGGAGGTGCTAAGGGTGCTTGGTTAGGGGGGTATCCCTGGATGGGTCGTGGATATCCATCTCGCATCAAAAGTATTCAGATTCTTCATGAGATGTATCCAGGTTTCAGAGGAACATGTGGGACATGAGATGTATAGTCATCAACATTTTAGTCTAGGATGTAATCTGGCTACGAGGATTTCAACAAAAAATGGATAACCACATGATGATTTGAAAATGATGATTTTATCCTCAACATATTAATTCATTATGTTAAACTAGAAATTTGACAAGTTCACTAATTGTATCCTGAAAATGGCCCACATTAACATATTAAGGGAGGACCCCCTGCAAAAAAATTCCGAAGGGAAAAGGGAGGACCATCAAAGCTGGTGAGTGAATAATGCAATGACCAAATCATGCATCCAATCCAAAAACGTCGTATGCCCTAATTCCAAAAAAGTAAGAGCACAAACTCAGGTGGTTCTAATAGCCTACTTTCACAGTTTCAGTATCAATGTAAATGTAGCTAGGAAAGCTAACTACAATCAGGGCCAAAATAATATGCTGCTCTTCAGTATAGGTTGTGTCCACAAGGATACAAGGAGTAACACTACCATATCCCATCACCACTCTTCTTAGTAGTTAAAAAACAGCCCATAAGTTGCAACAGTTTTAATTATTTGATCAACAAAATAATGACCATGATGGGAGCTAAAGATTACATCTAGTGTTCCCTGTGTCTACCGGATTATGTTATTCGATTGGTAGGAAACCTATCCAAAAAGTTGAGTGCACATTCAGGATATGCTTTCTTATATCTGATTAATATAAGCATAAGCATAATCTGACGCCCTAATAAGTTAACAAGGCAGATCCAAGTCTAATCGATCAAAAGTGGATCCCAACACCAAATCATGGTATTAAGGCATCAAGTTGCACATTCCAGTACCATCTGAATCCTAAGCGATTTCATCATCAGTCACATGTGAGTATTCTTTCATTTCTTTTTCTGTTTTCTTAAAAAAAATTGCGGGGTCAGTTTTCTTAATTTGTATGCGAGGGCAACAGCATGCATAATTTGGCAATGAGATGCGAAACAGTAAAAGAAATTGTTAGAAATGGCATCATCAGGACGTACCGCCGCAGCAGAAGCAGCAACAGCAGCACGAAAGGAGCATGGCGGCGTCGCAGGCGAGCTCGAACGCGGTGGCCACCATCGACGACGAGCGGCCCTCGAGCAGAGGCGCCTCGTCCCCGTCCTGGCCCTGCCGCCCTTGCCCCTGCCCCTGCGCGCGCTTCTTGTGGGCGAGGTTGAACTCAAGCTTCTCCAGGTAGGCGTGCTTGAACGAGTCCCGGATCCGGAGCGACGGCCACAGGTGCATCTTCGCCGGGCGAGGAGGGGGCGGCGGCGGGGGCTGGCCGGGCCGGGGATTGTCTTGATCTTAGGGATCACGGGGGTCGGCGCGGACGATTGGGACGGTGTGGGTTGCGGATTTGGGATCGGATGATGGGCGAGCATGCGCGGCGGGGTGGGGTGGAATCTGCGAGAGCGAGACCTCCTCTTCGCGCTCACGCGCTGCTCGCCTGTGCCTGGCCCAACAAAGGCCGATGGTCCCTCGCGTCGCTCGCTCGGGTCGATGGTTGATCGGCCAGCGTTAACCGGTCACCTGAGCAGTCAACCGTTTTGACTTTTCTAAAAATAAATCTGAATTTTTCGGAAAATAAATAAATAAATAACTTCATAGGTTCGCAATAAAAAGTTCACAAGTATGGGGAAAAATCAAAAATCTGAAAATGTTCATAGATTTTTTTAAAAAATTGCAACTTTGAAAAACGTTCCTTGATTTTGGAAAAAGTTCATCAATCTTTTTTGCAAAGTTCACTAATTTGAAAAAAGTTAATTGATTTTGAACCAAAAAAACATCAATTTTGAAAAAAAATCGTGAATTTTTAAAAAGTTTGTAAAAATTGAAAAGAGTTTGCAAATTCGAAACAAAAAAGGTTCGTGGATTTGAAAAAATCCCACAGGTTTTCTAAAGAGGCTCACGAATTTGAAAAAACAAATCACACATTTGAAAAAGAGAAAAGAAAAAGGAAAGAACATGGGAAAATAAAACAGAAGAAAAACGGTTTAGAAATCAAATAACAAAAAAAGAAAAAAACTGCTTCTGGGAGCTTCCCAAAACCGAGGACGGGAGATTCGTTTGGTGCGTTAAGATGGGCTGACCCATTTAGATCAAGAGAAGGGGGGGGGGGGGGGCATTGCATACCAAATAACCAATAATGGGCACATAAGGCGTCGAATAGGATTTGACACAGTCTGCACTAATCACTAGAAAATGTGCTCCGGCAGAGCGGAACACAAACCTGACCATATGGGCCATGCCTCCCGGGCCAGCCCACGGGCACAGATTTTTGGCCTGACATTGGTCGGGCATGTCATGCGAGTAAAAGAGTCGGACCGGTCGACCTTCGACCGGCCATGGAACAAGGCCGATCCTCGAAGCCAGGCCTTAAGGTCAGGCACGACATGCCCCCATTAGATTTTTTGTATTTTATTTCTTAATTTTTAAATTATTTTAGTTTTTAAGTCTTTTTTATTTTCCTTAGCTTTTTAGACTGAAATGCAACACTGGTCGGCCTGCAGCCGTGTCGTGCCAGGCTGGTTTTTTTATCTGGCTTGCCAGGCCAATCCCTATGGCCAGGTCTTTGGGTGTCCCGACCCATATGACCAGATTTGGTGGGACCGTGACGGGAGGAAATTGGACGGCTAGGACATGAACTCACCATGAGAATATAATATTTTATTTATTATTTATAAATATTCTAGTGATGTTTCAATTAGTGATATTCTTAGCCTCAGTTTGTGGTTGTTGAATGTCATGAAAAATAAGCACAAGAGTGGGCAAAAGCATAATATTGTGATTCAAGGGTCCAAATGTGAGTACTTGAGAGACGTCGACGATGAGTGAAGAAAGAGGGTTCCATGAGATGCTTGGATCCATCGGGTATATGCATTGGAAATGGAAGAGTTACCCGCAGTAGAACATGGGCAATTCATTAGTCATTGACATGATTCAACCATCATACTCAAAGCGGTTTCACCCAAAGATATATCGATTTGTACTTTCTCCTCTGGGATACCTAGCTCAAGCAACTAGATCAATGTATTGTAAATATATCCTCTATTTGCATGGGTAGTTGCAATGGAAACTCCACCATGAAACTTCAAAGTCAATGGTCATGACTACAATGTTGGATACTACATGAAGATGCCATCTATTCCGCTTGATCAAACTTTTTTAAAACAATATCAAACCCTCAAGGTAAGAATAGAGTCCATAATACAATGTTTTGTGGAACAACTCTAACCCATGAGAGAGTTACTAACTGACACTAGAGATTTATTGAGATCCACCGAAGGGTAGAAAACATGTCATCAACCGAGTATCTTTCACGACGACCTTGTTGAGCATATATGCATTCGTGATAGTAACATGTGCAATAGTTTCGTGATGTTTCATCATTTTTATTTAGATTATCTAGTACATTTTGGAGCCTATGGTATATTTGAATTTGAAAGTCTCAAAACTATCATTTGAAAAGTTGTTCAATTATGTGTCGTAGAAACATACAAGTTTGAATTATTAGATGCAAAGTTGGAGTTTAAATGTAGTTCATATGCATGAATAGGAGATAAATGGAAGATAATGCAATATAGGCGCTAAATTACTAGGAATTGTCAAAGAAGTGCTCCCTGAAAAGATGATTTTTAGGGGCTCCACTAAGATCATTTTAGGGTCACCCTTTTCTGGGAATCTCCTAGAGTAGCTTTTAGCAGGTCATATGTTGTGTCGCTCAAGCTGAAAGATGTTAATGTCCTTCACACCTTTCCTCTATCTGAGGGGGGGGGGGGCACCAACTTTAGGAGAGGTGGGGGAACCTGGGGTACCAGTTGGAGTCCTTAAAACGGGTCCTTCTTTTTACAATACTTCTTTGTTTGAGATTACTTTTCTTCTAGTTGTCCTTCATTTTGTTCATGGTGATAAGGGTGATGCTGACACATGCAAATACTACTTCTTAATAACTCTTCAAACAACACAAGGTACTTTTGGGTATTGGTGCTGGTTTTATTGGATTAAATTCCTACATGTGCATCCTTTAGATGACGACTCAATAGATCAGTATTGTCCTTCTTGCGCTAATCGGGAGGAGAATGCCCTTTATAATAATGACCCCGCTTGCTCCACCGAGAACTTTGTACGTTGAAGGCGCATGGTGGTTGCCTTTTCCTAGATACTATGTTGATACTCTAGGTCGTGCCAAAAAATTTGTTTTAATTATTGTGTTTTTAAAGTACTTTGTATCTCTGTGGCAACGCATGGCCATTTAGTTAGTTTATGAGTTAATTGATGAATTAAGCAAGGGGCAATGATCGTTTTGTGAGAGAGGTCTAGCGGACGACCAAAACCAGAGCGGTTGTCCCAGCTACTCCATCTCTTGCTGCCTCCTGGTGGCCTACTCGTGGAGGAGTCGAAGAGATGACAAAGGAGATGTGTGCTCGAGTTGCGGTCTTCGTCACGTGGTGCTCGAAGACAGTGTTAGTGATCTAGTGTGGTGATCTTCAACGGTGCCCCGACCTGGCTAGGTCACCGAAGAAGAGAAAGTCGATGCATGGTCCTCGCCGGTGGCGAGCTCGACATCAGTCACAAACCTAGTGTGCATCGTCATTGGTGTTCTTTTCAGGTTTACTTTAGGAAGTCTTCGAGTTTGGCTTGGGGTGGTGAGACGGCGAAGCTGTTTCTGCCCTGCCGGACCGGCATCCCAGCTACCTGCTCTCTGATCAAGGTGTCGTCGCTGCCGCGTAGGCAGCCTCCGCTTCCGCCTCCGCCGTGTCCTCATTGTCCGCCCCTATCAACTCATCATTCTGCCGCTGCAACATCTGGTAGCGGGCGGATTGCACGATCATTCTTGCGTCGGCATCCAAAGTGGCCACATTCAAGGACAACATCTTGGCGTCCTCCGCATTGGCGGCGATCTGGAACTTCTTTTCCTCAAGCGTGACCTTTCTCTCTTCGATCATGGTCCTCTTCTTTTCGAGCTTGAACTTCTTGTCCGTCGCCTCCATCAACAATTTAAACCTCTTCGCCCTCTTCTCCTCCGTGAGGTCCGAACCCTTCACTCATGCCTCCTCCTTCTTCGACAAGATGTCCTCGAACCACTCCGTCAGCTTGGCTGTCACACTTTCTCTCTTCGCCCTCTCCTCCGCCCACTTCTTCCCCCGTAAAAATCGTCTATCCTACTTCGGTGGTTCTTGGGTTGGGTCGGGAGGGTCACTGGTCTCTTCCTCGTTGGCTTGGGCAGCGGTCTTGGCTATGAAAAGGTTTCACTTCGGTTACCCATTCAACTTCAAGCAACAATGCACGACGCTGAAGATTTCTCGGTGGGCGCGCCCGTCTGGCGGCGTCCGCCACGACCTCCACGCCCAATGCCACAACCAAGCCCACCGACGACCATCGACTTCTTGGGCTTCTCCTCCTTTTGTGGACTTCACTTTGACGCGACGAGTTTGCCGCGTAGCCGAGCTGATCTTCCGGGCGAGCGTGGTGCTCGGATCCTTCGACACCACAAACACCTCCATCTCCGACAGCTTCTATGACGGTTCCATGTGTCGGCGGTGGAAGGAAGAAGAGGGTGAGAGAAAGGGGCAGGAATTGGGTAGAGAGCGACGGTGACGAAAGATGAGAGTGAGGGATTTTCACGCGGAAACAGTGCGGGTTGCAACAAAAGTGCGGGCTCCACCTTCTTTTTGGATGGGCTAGAGGGCAAAGAATGATGTTTTCTCGTGTCCGGACTCCCACAAACCCCCTCCTCCCGTTTGGTTTCAGTTTACGGGTAATCATGATCCAGATAACGCCACAGACTGATACATGACCATAAAGTCCTACTCACAGTTCAAAACGCTGCACCCATCGGCCATCGGGCCATGCCGTCCATGCCGAATGCAAATCGTGGTCCGTACAGATTTGATCAGATTTGCTGGTATAGGGACGAGCACGAAACATGCAAGCAGCTCACAACCCGAATCTTACGTACACATTGCATTTCAAATTTCCCCCCAAATTACCTGGACGCATACATGACAGATTGACAGTACATCATCCTCATCGTTCACAGATAGTACATGCAATGGAAGCAAACACTAACGAAGACACACTCGACCGGTAGAGAAAACAAGCAGCAAACGCGGCGGCGAGCTGAGGAAAAGAGAGACGCGTGCAAAGACCAGCAGAATCCAGGACCCGAACAGCAGCACACACTGGAGGCCCCTCTGTCCTCTGATATATCTACAGTTCAGTGCCTCCGACCATCGAGAACGGCGGCCGGCCGTCGATCTAGCGGCTGCCGAAGGAGGCGGACGAGCCGAACTTGGTGGCGCTGGCCCTCAGCACGTACTGGTGGTATAAGGCGGCGATGGCGGCGCCGATGAATGGCCCCACCCAGAAGATCCACTGCAACCACAATGGCCACAAATGTAAGCATAAGATGTCTCAGAGTAATTTGAATTAATTTCCTCCTAATTGCACTCTCTACAAAACTTTGGGCATACAAGATGGCACTAAGTAGTTAGGTACATTAGATAGAGCTATATAAGAGTTTCTAGGGTAGTTGGATGGTGGAGCAGGTGGGAGTGGGACGAGATTGGGCAGCGTGTATTGCTCCAAAAATAGTATTTTTTTTGCAGATATATCATACATAAGCTACAAGACTATACAAAAATAACTTCAAGGCTAATCAGTGGGGTGTGACATCGCTTGAGTTTATTAAGTGATCCTTATCCCGGGTCCTTGGCCAAAATAATCGACCTGCTCAGCGTTCTGATTGCTACTTTTGAACTTATGGACGAGGAATACCACAAAAGTTTTATGTCTAGTTCTTTTAAGCTTTGAGTCTGCAAGTGATCGCGAACCAGTCATTTGGGATGACATAGTGCAGCATGGGTTTAATAAAGTTATATATCCTAGCTATCTTGTGCCGTTCGATAAGATATGCAGTATATTCTATCTGTTCTTATGGATGAGGAACACCACACAAGTTCTCTTTGTTTTCTTTTATTTTTATGTAATAGTCTTCGAGGTGATTGTGGCCACTGCTTACTGAAATAGTAACTGTGAGAACAATATTAATAATTAGCAGAGAGATGCATGGGGGGCAAAGGCGGTACATACGTGGTCGTCCCAGGCCTTCTCGTTGTTGTAGATCACAGCAGCCCCCAAGCTCCTTGCCGGGTTGATGCCGGTGCCGGTGATCGGGATAGTGGCCAGGTGCACCATGAACACCGCGAAGCCGATTGGCAGAGGAGCCAGCACCTGAACAATTCATCACAACATCCATCTATTTAGCCACTTCTCAATGATTAACTCTAGCTTAATACATCACTACCATAAACAAACTCATAAAACAGCCGCCTTTGTATTTCAAAGCCATGTATGTAACAAAAAGGAGAGCTAGCTAGGAAAAATACATGAATGTTTTCATGCTGATATGCAGCCTTGAAAAGGACGGTTCACCAAATCTAAACAATCATATCAGCGAAAAATTATGTAGGACTTTCCTACCATGTCCCTATCTACAAAGTGCTTGTCTAATGCTAATCACAAGCGGTTTGCCACCTCACAGTTGCTGCATATAATGAATCAAATTAACTAGCTCTAGCTAGGGACTGAACTAACGAGTGGTACTAGTGGGTACTGATGCATCAGTACCGGTAGAGAATATCCGTAGACCTGCTTTATCATGCCTAGCTATTTCCATGCAGCATCACTAGTTAACTGAATCACTGGTACGCATGCTGAGAGGAGGGTGATAACTTACTGGGACGTGGGAGTCACGGGCGCTGCGCTTGGGGTCGGTGGCGGAGAAGACGGTGTAGACGAGAACGAAGGTGCCGATGATTTCCGCGGCGAGGCCGGTGCCCTTGGAGAAGCCGGAGCTGAGCTCGTTGGCGCCGCCGCCGTAGCGCACGTAGAAGGCGCTCTGGAACCCCTTGACGAGCCCGACGCCGCAGATTGCGCCGAGGCACTGCGCGATGATGTAGAGCAGCGCGCGCACCAGCGACACCTTGCGCGCCAGGAACAGCCCGAAGGTCACCGCCGGGTTTATGTGGCCACCCGACACACCGGCGGTGCAGTAGACGAGCACGAAGATCATGCCGCCGAACGCCCAGGCGATGCCGAGGATTCCCACGCCGCTGCAGGCCGCGTCGGCGGCGTTGGGGCCGGCGGGGTCCGCCTGGTGCTTGTACCCGATGACGGTGGCCACGGTGATGTAGAGGAAGAGGAGCGTGGCCACGAACTCGGCGATCACCGCGCGGTACAGGGACCACTTGGTCAGCTCCTCGGCGTCGAAGAGCGGCGCCGGCGGCGGGTCGGAGTAGTCCTTGGCCGCGTACTCCCCACCGGGTGGCGCCGCCTCGATGTCCTTGGCCATCGTCGCGCTCCTCAGCCGATCGACAAGCTAGGGTGGGTGTGTGTGGTGGTGCCCAAGGTGCGAGTGCGCCGAAGCTCTGTGTGGTGGTGTGAGACGACGAGGACACGGGCGTGGTATTTATGGCGGCGAGGCGCGGGGCGGCTACTGGCTCTCGGCGAAAGGCCGGCGCAGGGCGCTCCCTTTGCGATTAACTAGTTTTGTTTAGTGGCTGGGTTTACTAGTGGAAGATAAGGGCGTCTCCCGTTGGTGTCTTGTTTCTAGGTTATAAACTTTGCCGCCCACGGCCCTCATCATTGCATCACCCCAGAGCAGATGGCTCACTGCTGGCTGCGCCTAATACGGTGGAGCTTATATATTTTGATTTTAATCAGTGGCCCAGTTTCGTCTGGCGACGGGTGAATGCACGTACAGAATCCATGATTTGAGGTGATGGCAGGTACGTCGTCAGCTTATTTACCTGCTGAGCGTGCTGTGTGAAGCACCAGTAACTTGGTAAAACCAATCGAAATGCAGGCACCAAGTCAGCAGTCACTGGTTTGCTACGAGCATTTGGCGGCAAAATTTGTATTGTTGACATTTGTCTGGGCTCGCCACTAATGAACAACTGCTTATTGGTTGCTGATCATGCGTAGGCACGTCACGGCCACCCTCTAATCAAAGTTTCTATCCGAAACACTGCTTAATCCAAAAATATTGCATGATGCGCCAGCATCGGCTGTGTGTAACAAGCTGTACGCGTCTGGTCCAGATTCCAGAAGATGCACGAGGGTTCGACCGGATGGCGACCCGATATCCCTCCCGGATTTGCATGCCGGGAGACTGGAACCGTCCGCATGATGGGCGCGCGGCACTCTTTTCCAGCGTGCCCGTTGTTCCGTGCACGAGTATAGCTTCCGGCTCACCTCGCTTTCGACTTTTCCATGACGGCGGGCGGCAACAGCACGGAACGGAACCGAAAGTGAGGAGGCCTCATCAATGACCCATCGCCTCCCCCGTCTTCTCCACATTTCCATTCACGGGACGGGACGGCGGACGAGCTCCTTTTTCCCTCCTGAAGCGCGCGGCGCCCATGCGGGACTCATGGTGGTGGTGGTGGTTAGCGAGTGCGCGCACCCTGGCCATGGATTACCCTGGCACCATGCGCGAGAGAACAAGAAGGACCGACCAATCCACCGGTGACGCTGACGCGGATATAATTTTTGAAGGGGAATGGATGGGGTGAGCTGGGCGGCTCTTGAGTCCTACTCAGGCCGAATTATTTGTTGTGTTTCGAGTTTTCAACAACTGCGCTGGCATCTCAGGTTCATTTGTTACAAAACAATTAAAGCGGGAATTCGCTTCCATGGACAAACAAACAAACGGGTCGAATGGGCGGTCCATTATTCGACCAACCCGCAGCAATCAGGCATGCAACATTGTTTTTAATAGAAAAAATGGCAATGTTTTATTATCTCATGATGAAACGCCAAGGAGATACAAACACAACGAACACATATACATCCTCTGCACGGCTAGGATGTACTCCCTCCATTTCTAAATATAAGTATTTTTTTAAGATTTTAATATGAACTATATACGGATGTATATAAACGTATTTTAGAGTGTAGATTGACTAATTTTGCTCCGTATGTAGTTTATATTAGAATATCTAAAAAAACATATTTAGGATCGGAGGGAATATCAATTGACACATGTATGATGCAAATCGTAGGGGGTGAAATATGACGACACCACCGAAATCACACATTGGAGACACTATGTCGATCTCATGCCCCCGGAGCAAGTGTATGTTAATGGTAAATCTGGACATGCCCGTAGACAATACATCATGAGCTGCCACTACCGCGCCATGACCGTGGTATGCCACTACCAGCACCATCGAACAACCATGTCCCCATCATCCACACCGCCGACCAACAACATCGTTAATGCCGCCACGCACCGGCCCATGATGTGAGGATGCAACAAAGGATCGCCACTGCTCGCCCCCACGCACCATCTCCATGCCTCAGCCAACCAAACCACGGCACCAGAGAGGCATGTAAAGTGGCAGCTATAACACAAACCTCCCCAACATTGCCCCCAAGTGGGTACACGAAGCAGGAGATGTTATCGTCTAGTCTGAGGAAACCGGACCTAGGGTTTCCCTTGGAACCATCAGAGCTGTTAAGAGAGAATTGCATCGTTGACGCTGACAGAGCAAATTCCCGTCAAATCCCTCGGTAGGGGTCCAAGTGCAGCTGGAAGTCATGGATCGGAGGTCACACGAGGGGTTTATCCAGATTCGTGAAGGAAATATGCCCTAGAGGCAATAATAAAATTGTTATTTTATATTTCCTTATTCATGATAAAAGTTTATTATTCATACTAGAATTGTATTGATCGGAAACCTAAATACATGTGTGAATACATAAATAAACACCGTGTCCCTAGTGAGCCTCTACTTGACTAGCTCATTGATCAAAGATGGTTAAGGTTTCCTAACCATGGACATGAGTTGTCATTTGATAACGGGATCACATCATTAGGAGAATGATGTGATAAACAAGATCCATTCGTTAGCTTATCATAATGATCGTTCAGTTTTATTGCTATTGCTTTCTTCATGTCAAATACATATTCCTTCGACTATGAGATTATGCAACTCCCGGATACCGGAGGAATGCCTTATGTGCTATCAAACATCACAAGTAATTGGGTGATTATAAAGATGCTCTATAGGTATCTCCGAAGGTGTTTGTTGAGTTGGCATAGATTGAGATTAGGATTTTTCACTTCGAGTATCAGAGAGGTATCTCTGGGCTCTCTCGGTAATACACATCATAAACTTGCAAGAAAACAACGAAGGAGTTAGTCACGGGGTAATGTATTACGGAATGAGTAAAGAGACGTGCCACAAACGAGATTGAACTAGGTATGAAGATACCGACGATCGAATCTCGGGCAAGTAACATACCAATGGGCAAAGGGAATTACGTATGTTGTCATAACGGTTCGACCGATAAAGATCTTTGTAGAATATGTAGGAGACAATATGGGCATCCAGGTTACGCTATTGGTTATTGATCGGAGAGGTGTCTCGGTCATGTCTACATAGTTCTCAAACCCGTAGGGTTTGCACGATTAACGGTCGATGACGATATAATATTATACTCCCTCCGTCCCAAAAAACATGTCGCGGCGGCATTTTTACAAAAAACCCCTCTAGCTTCTCCCGACCAAACCCGCGCTCCTCGTCCTCCTCCTCCGACAGAAGCAGCAGCTGGGCTGCTCTCCGCCGCCGCAGCTTCCCCGCTCCCCGCCGCCGCAGCTGCCCTACTCCCCGCCACCGCAGCCCCCCTGCTCCCCCGCTCTCCCGCCGCAACTGCCTCCTGCTCCTCTACCGCAGCTGTCGCCCGCCTGCCTCCCCAAGCTCCCCCCTTCCTCAAAAAGATCTTCGATTTCCCCAGCTACCGCCGTTCTCTGCTCCGGCTGCGCCGGAATTGCCATCGGAGAGCCCGGAGGCGCCGGATCCAGACCACCAACAACAACCTAAGGCCGACGAGCAGCCAGGTGTCGTCCTCGCCATCGACGACGACGGTGTCGTCGACGCCACGGAGCGAGGGCGAGATCCTCCAGTTGGCCAACGTCAAGAGTTTCGTCTTCACGGAGCTGATTTTCAGCTGCTTCTGCTGCCCCCGGTAGCGCCGGCACCGTGCGGCTGTACGAGGGCCGCGTCCGGCACTCGCGCCGGCGGCCGGCGGGGCACGCCTTCGAGTACGCCGTGCGCTACGCCCTCGTGGACCTCGACCACCTCGTTGTTATTGTAAATTTTCCTCATTTGCGCTGAAGTGATTCAGTTCTCTGTTTGATGAAGGCGTCTACTGACGATACCCAAGAGCGTGGGGTACGAACAGAGAACAAGATGAATATTCAGCTACTGCTATGACGCAGCGGTGCAAGAACAAGATGAACACGCCAACATGTGGATTGCTGGTCAGTGTTTACATCTCCATCTTCTCTGTTACTCAAATGTTCTGAACTTTCTGAATCTCTGAACCACTTCACTGAATGTGTGTAAAATCTGTTCATTTTCTGGTTGGAATATTCGGACTAGTTCTGCTAGTTTAGAGTTTGGAGTATTTGCACAGTTAACTGAACAATTTTGCACAGATAACTGAACAGTTTTGCAAGCATTCGATCTCTGAACAATTTTGTTTTCTGTAAGATTTATACTGTCTCTAAATTCAGTCATGAACTATGAACTCTGAAATTAGTACTGTCCCAATAGCATTTTAAATATTCAAGTTAGGACTGCACTTTTAAAGTTCAAGATACTCCTGTAAATTAAACCTCAACTTGCAGAGTTGTTGTTTTCAGTTAACTGAAATTATAGTGACTACTCCTACTTTTTCCTTCTCTGTTCTGAAACTTCAGCTATCATATCTACAGTACCTAGCTACTGTCAGAACAGAACGCTGTATATCTATAGCTTCATTTTAGAAATTTAATTAGTGCATTTCTAAAATGGCAAAGATTATGGCGCAAAGATTAGTTACATCACATCTAGCAGAAGTAATATTGTGAACCACTGGGCCCCAAGGAGATATCATCATCAGTAGATATCTACAGTTTTATTACTGGAGCCACCATACAAACCATGCAAACCTCATATTCTTTTGTTAGCTGAGAAGATCTGCTCTAGCATTTAGCAGAAGGATTACCACCACTACTATCTTATGATGTGTAGGTACTTAGAAGTTAATTAGGATCTTAGCTTAGAAGACCTGCTCTAGCACTAAGCACAAGTTAATTTGGAGTACTATGACTTTTTGACAGTCTGTAAAACAGGGCACTTGCTTCGCAGGAAAATTGAAACTGAACAATTGCAAGAGTTTTGCTTGATGTTATACTGCTATCCCATATTGAAACTGAAAATTATTCAAATAAATCCAAATGTTTTAAATTAATTCAAATAACTAAAATTAATCCAACTGGCCCATGTTTTTTCCCCTTCATTCACCACCAATTTTACTCTACTTACAGCAGTTCCTCTAGTAACAGTTCTAGAGACAGTGTTTGTTCAGATCATAATTGCTCTGCACCTACTGATTTTTTCTGTGCCATGTCAAGCATAGATAGGTTCAATTAATTTGCTTGAATTATCAAAATTACATGTTCTCGATTAGATTCGTAATCAAAATGGGATATGTTGTCGTTGGTTGTCATGTACTCTGTGCAGCAATCAGCATGTGTTTTGTTGGAGTTTGTAAGAGGGAAAGACAAATACATTTAGACTGATTGACTTCTTGATGCCTGCAGTTTGTGACATACTTCTGCTATTGATTGGCTGCTCTGAAGTCTGAACTTCATGGAGAACATTTCAACAAATGAGGACACCGGCAAGGGGGCGATGTGGGAGCTGGAAAAGAGCCTTGATCAGCCCATGGACGCAGAGGCCGGGAGACTGAGGAATATGTACAGAGAAAAGGTGATTGCTATCATCATCCAAGCATTTGTCAGTTTCTGTATCTGAATCTTAGCTAATAGGATACAGAATTAATGTCCTGTGTTAAGAACATGGCTTTAGCATTGAGGATCACAATTTTGTGTTTCGTAGCACATTCTTTTCAGCAGTACATTCTCCCTGGTAGTTGTCTTTATGCAAGGGTTTTGAGATGTTGCCTAAGATGCAGAGTCATTTGGTGTCTTTACTCTGAACTTCTGAAGAAAAATGAACAGCCACAGTATGATAAGTAATTTTGCTTTTGCCCTGTTTTCTCCTCTTGTGTATGCAGACCTACCCAACAGTTCTGATGCTACAACTAGCTTTCCAAAGCCTTGGTGTGGTGTTTGGAGATTTAGGCACATCACCTCTTTATGTTTTCTACAACATCTTTCCTGAGAAGATAGAAGACACAGAGCAAATTATTTCTAGCTTGCTCCCTCCATCACACAAATTGCAAAGTAAGTTAGCACAAATATTCAGTTTTAATCCAAATTATTCAAATTAATCCAAATATTTTAAATTAATTCAAATAACTAAAATTAATCCAAATCAATTCAAATTACAAATAACCCAAATTCCAATAAATTCCAACAAGGAGTTTATATACAAGGATTAGACAAGGCATACACAAGGGCATGACATAAGGTCCTCTTTGCCCCCTCTTGACACAAGATTACACATGACATAAGGGCATCTTTGTCCCCTCTTGACACAAGATTACACAAGACATACACAAGGAGCACCTGACTACATGACATAAGGGCCTCTTTGCCCCCTCTTGACTACATTCTTTTCCTTTCTCTGGCCACTTCTTCCCTTCCCTTCCCTTTACTTTTCTTTCTTCTCCCTTCTTTAGCCAACTCTTTCCTATCATTTTCTTTTCCTATTGCAATTTCCATTTCTTCTATAATGGCCCTAGTATCAACAACTACCCGACTGTCGCAATATACACTAATGATTTCCCCGCCAGCATTCTGAATGCGATCCTTGTGCAAGTGGGGTAACTTATATTGATTTCCTCCTTTGTCTTTCATAACTTCAAACATAACTGCTTCTAATGTGATAAAGCTTCTGTGCAACTTGTCGGGATCGTAGTTCTCGAATTCCTCTTCCACACCCTGTACCAGTTCCTGGATGTTTGTGGGTGACCTGCAGTCGGTTAGAGACTGGAGAGAGGTATGGAAGCAGAGGTCCAAACAATTTAACTCAGGGCTATTTGGGGGCTGTTGTAGCAATCGGATGTCAAGATCAGTTTGTTCCACAGCTTCTCGAAAAGCTACATCATTGGGAAGGACATGGGGCTTTGCATTATCCTGTTGGATGAATATTGTTGCTCCCTCGTCATCGTCAGGCCACTTATCCTGAATTGCCGGGATAACCTTATTGATTAGATAATCTCTGCACACAGGCCTAGTTACCTTCACTGATGTCAACACTTTTGTTCCCTTTGTTCTGTTATGACTTGTCCGCTTCGCCTCAGTCTCTTCAACGAATGCCCAAATGCCAATCTTCCCGTCGAATGTTAGCTCCCCCTCATTGTTATATCGAGGCCTGGCAACAGCTGTTAGGAACATCACCTTCCCAATGCTGTGAGTGTTTGACACGGTGCGCTTCGGCTCAGGTTCTCCTGGAAGTACATAGTAACTATTCTTCACTCTCGTCATGTCAAACCACTTCTCATCGATGTGAACCATATTCGTCATTGGTTTAAACATAGCCCGAGAAGTTGAGATTGAATTGTCATCGATCATGGACATACAAAATTTCAATCTCGCAAGCTTGTTCTCTAGCTTGAGGTGAGGCTTCACGGTGCTTGTGATGCGGTTGAGCTCATTCAGCTGGAACCTCTTATGTAGGGTCGATCGGGCCACACCTAGAGACCGTGCCAGAGATCGGATTGTCCTTCTTTTATTTAGTGGGATTGTTGAGGTCCTCTCTAGATCCAGCTCCTTTCTCTTTCGGCCAGACCTTCCTGGCTTCTTGCTTGAGACATCTACTTCTTTGCCATCGGCAATTTGCTTTTTGGCTTCTTCCCAGATTCTTTCAACAGATCGTACACTTATGTCCAACAGGTTTGAGACTAGCAGCTTGTCGTCTGGTTGAACAGACCCATCTCTGAGCTCGATTACCAGCAAGGCAAAGTAAACACCGTGCCTCTCCTTATCTGACAATTCTCTTCTTTTCTCTTGAAGTATCCAATTCATAACTTCATCCTCTTCCTCTTGAGCTTCATTCTCTTGAGCTTCATCTTCTTGAGGCATCCAATTCATAGCTTCATCGTCTTCCTCTTGAGGCATCAAGTTCAAATCCATATCTCCATTCTCTGCCACTTGAGGTTCCTCCTCTCCAGGGACCCAATTCAAATTAATGCCTTCATCGTCTTCCTCTTGAGGCATCAAGTTCAAATCCATGTCTCCATTTTCTGCCACTTGAGGTTCCTCCTCTCCAGGGACCCAATTCAAGTTAATGTCTTCATCGTCTTCCTCTTGAGGCATCAAGTTCAAATCCATATTTATGTGTTCCTGCCATCAATGACAAAAGATAAGTACACCATGGTACCATAACAAGAATACACACACACAAAGTGGTAGGAGGAGTACTAATGTCAACACTTCTGCTAGATATGGTCATGAGTAGATAGCTACAGTTTTAACACTGCATTTTAACTGAATTTTCAATAATGACAAGATGCCAGTTTTAACTCAATCAACAACATTTTAACTGAATTAAAAGAATTATTGGATTTTAAATGACAGGACTGACAGAGTTCCTAGGACCTCTATATATGAGCATGGGAGCTTAGATAAGAAATTGATTGAGTGCAAAACAGAGTGTTGTAAATCACTCCTGATTTGATGTGATGTGATGTAGCATAGCATAGCAGTAGAGTAGAGTAGAGAAGCATCTAAGGCAATAGTCCTGCTAATGGCTGTCAAGATAGCATGACTAGTTGCTCTTGGTGCATTTACTGATATCTTCTGAACATTTGGTACCCCTGAACATATGAGCATTATGCATTTTTAGTACCCCTGAAAATATGTAGTGTCAAAGTATGTAGTGCTATTTTGATCAAGTTACAGAACAAATAATTCTGTTCTCATTATGAACTGAAACTTGTGCATTCTGTCTATTTCTTCAGAAATTAATTCACTCCCTTTCTCTGTGTGATGAAAATTTGATCAAAGACTGTTAACTGAAACTGTTGACTGTTAACTGTAATTCACTGTAATTCAAAACTGTAATTCAAAACTGTAATTCACTGTAATTCACTGTAATCCATTGTTCATTTAGTGATTCAGTACTAATGACAGATAAATGAGGAAGAAGCAAGCATGTTCTGCTCTTCTACTGTTGGAGTAACTAGTAGACCAACAAAACTGAAACTAAGTTGTGGTCCATGTACATTTTCAGTCAGATTTGTATCCACTGGGCACCATAAGCAGAAGTATTTTTCTGCTCCATCACACACAGTTTTACATCACCATCATAAGCAGAATTATTTTTCTCCAATTGAAGTTTTACATCACCATCACACATTTTTACTGTACCTTCTTCAGGGTGCAGAGTAGAGCAACAGCAGCACGGGCAGGGTCAAGGAGCAGCAGCACAGGCAGCTCAGTGGAGCAGCAGCAGCACGGGCAGGGTCAGTGGAGCAGCAGCAGTACGGGCAGGGTCAGCGGAGCAGCAGCAGCACGGGCAGAAACCACCGGCGACAGGGGAGAAGCAGCCGCACGGGTGCGTGGGCAGGGGAGAAGGAGCAGCACGGGTGCGCGGGCGTGGGAGATCGACGAGGTCGCGCTGGAGATTGAGGATCACGTGCGCGTGCTCCTGGTCCACCGGATCGTGGAGGCAGCCTCCGGCGACGCCGGTAGGAGATCACGGCAGCGCACGCGCCGGAGCTCGAGGAGGACGCGCGGGAGCACGAGGAGGACGTGCGCGGGCTTGAGGAGGATGCGGGCGAGCTCGAGGAGGAACGTGCACGGCCTCGAGGAAGACGTAGTGGGAGATTCCGGCGACGCCCGCGGGTAATCGCAGCGGGAGGGTACCGCGGCGGCGCAGATCTGGGCTGCAGCGGTGGAGGAGGTAACTGCCGATGGCGGCGAGAGCATGTACTTGGCGACGGCGGAGGAGCTCAGCTGGGCTCGCCAGCCCCTGGCGAATCACGCAGCTGGGCGGCGCCGGCCCCTGGCGACGTGCAGGCGACGGACGGAGGAAGAAGACGGGGTGGAGGGACTTGTTTGAAACGCTTTTCAAACCACGAGGGGTTTTTTGCAAAATTACCAGTTAACTACGGCCACGACATGTTTTTGGGGACGGAGGGAGTATGAGTTATGTGATTTGGTGACCGAATGTTGTTCGGAGTCTCGGATGAGATCACAGACATGACGAGGAGTCTCGAAATAGTTGAGAGGTAAAGATTGATATATAGGACAATGGTATTCGGACACCGGAAGTGTTTCGGGGGGGGGGGGGGTACCGGGTACTTATCAGGTCGCCGGAAGGGGTTCTGGGCGCCCCCGGCAAAAGATATGGGCCTTATGGGCCAAGAGGGGAAACTCACCAGCCACAAGGGGCTGCTGCGCCCCCCATATGGGCCGGCCTAAGGAGGAGAAGGAAAGGGGAGAAGGGAAAGGAAAGAGTGGATTAGGATTCCCACTTCCTTCCCTCTCCCCCCTCTTTCCTTCCCCCTTGGGAAAACATGGCATGGGGTGCAGGGCAAGGTAGGGCCCCTAGGGGGCCAGCGGACAGCCCTAGGGCGTGCTCTGGCCTCTCCCCTCCCCCTCCCACCTATATTTATGTGGGAAGGGGGCACCTAGTACACACCGGATCAATTGTTAGCCGTGTGCGCCCCCCTCCACCGTTTACACCCCTGTCATATTTTCGTAGTGCTTAGGCGAAGCCCTGCGGAGATCACTTCACCATCACCGTCACCACGCCGCCGTGCTGACGGAACTCATCTACTACCTCAACGTCTTGCTGGGTCAAGAAGGCATGGGACGTCACCGAGATGAATGTGTGTAGGGCGCGGAGGTACCGTGCGTTCGGTACTAGATCGGTTGGATCGCGAAGAAAGTTCGACTACATCAACCGCGTTGTGAAACGCTTCCGCTTACAGTCCACGAGGGTACATGGATACACTGTCCCCCTTGTTGCTATGCATCTCCATGGATATATTATTGCGTGTGCGTAGATTTTTTGTTTTCCATGCATCGTTTCCCAACAGTGGCATCATGAGCCAGGTCTATGCGTAGATGATATGCATGTGTAGAACACAAAGAGTTGTGGATAGTGATAGTCATATTGCTTACCACCGATGTCTTATTTTGATTCAGCGGTATTGTGGGATGAAGCAGCTCGGACCAACCTTACATGTCCACGCACATGAGACGGTTCCACCGACTGACATGCAAATAGTTTTGCATAAAGGTGGCTCGCAGGTGTCTGTTTCTCCTACTTTAATTGAATCGGATTTGACTACGGCCGGTCCTTGAACAAGGTTAAAACAGCAAACTTGATGAATCACCATTGTGGTTTTATGCGTACGTAAGAACGGTTCTTGCTAGAAGCCTGTAGCAGCCACATAAAACTTGCAACAACAAAGTAGATGACATCTAACTTGTTTTTGCAGGGTGATACGTCCATTTTGCATCATGTTTTCTTATTGTTATTTATGATGTTTTATGCATAATAATGCTTTTTGAAGTAATTCTTGAAGGAAATATGCCCTAGAGGCAATAATAAAGTTGTTATTTATATTTCCTTATATCATGATAAATGCTTATTATTCATGCTAGAATTGTATTAACCGGAAACTTAGTACATGTGTGAATACATAGACAAACAGAGTGTCCCTAGTATGCCTCTGCTTGACTAGCTCGTTAATCAAAGATGGTTAAGTTTCCTGACCATAGACATGTGTTGTCATTTGATGAACGGGATCATATCATTAGAGAATGATGTGATGGTGTCACACCCTAGTTAGATCAAGCATTAGAGTGTGCATCAAGTTTAAATTCCTCTTAAATTTGAAATGGGGAAGACAGAACCCCCAGCACCCCCTGGAAACAACTAGGATTTACTAAAATTATTTTGAATGAACCCAAAATGCCCTTCACAAAAAGTTCATCATTTCTGGATTGGGCTAAAACCCCTGGCAAAAATGGTGCACTCTTTTCTAGGACATTCTGGATTCTCTGAATTAAATCATAAGTATTTGAATTTGGGCATTTAAATGCTATAAAATAATTTAAATGCTCAAATAATTCTGGAAATAAGTGTGGGCTGTTGGGAATAATCTAAACAGAGCCCCTGATTATTTTCATCATTTTTGAAGATGTCTAGGTATTTTTAATAAAGCCCAACAGTTGCAGAAAAAAATAGAAAAAGAAAACAAATAAGAAAAAGAGAGAGAGAGAGAGAGAAACCCACCTGGGCCTCACCTGTGCTGGCCCAGCCCACCTGGCTTGTGCCAGTCGTCACCCACTTCTGCCAGTAGGCAGAGGCGTGTCGCTGACGCGCGCACCCGCGGCCACCTCCTGCTTCCACCTCCTGCTGCCTCCTCGTCCCCATCCGAGCGCCACGGAGACGCCCAGCACCCCCCTGCACTCCTCCCCTCTCTCCCCCTCGTCTCCCTCACCCTCTCCCGCGATGGCCGAGCGCCAACCTCGCCGCCGTTCGCCGTAGTCATCACCAGAGCCACCCCCTCGCCTCCCTGACGTGCCCGTGAGCTCCGCCTCCATCGTCTACGCCTCCTCGACGACTCACGCGACGCCAGACGCCTCCAAGCACCGACCCCGACGCCTTCTTCTTCCTCGGTCCGCCGAGATCGCCGGAAATGCCCCGACGTTGTCCGAACTCCCCCGAGCCCGCTGAGACGCGTTCTGCAACCACCGTGAGCTCCTCTACCGAACCCCCCTCTTCTCTGCTTCGTTTGCTCGCCGTAGACGCCGCCCCCTTGCTCACCGTAGCACGCCGCCGCGCGAGCTCGACGCCGGCGTCACTCCGGTGACCATTTGGTCAGGCGCGAGTGCTTAACGCACTCACCGCACCTCGTAGCGCCTTGCTAGTGCGTCCGTTTCCCCGCTAGCTCGCTGCAGCAGCAAAACCACCAACGGCCGAGCTCCGGCCGCCGCCCGGCTCGACGTCCTCGTCGTTCCCGGCCACCCCAGCACCAACCAATGCCACCGTTGGATGCGCCACACCGCCAGCTACCCGTAGCACCCACCCGCGCATCGAACCGTGGCCGGAGCAGCATTTCCGACGCTCTCCGCCGTCTCGGCCTCGCCGGCGACTCAACGTCGGCGGGATTGACCCTGCTGACCAGGGGTTTGACCCCAGTTTGACCCCGCCTGGGTCACTGATATGTGGGGCCGGCTCCTAACTAAATTAGATTAGTTTTAATTAGAGCTAATCACTTTGTTAGAGGTTAATGACCTCGTTAACTAACTCTCTCTCACTGACATGTGGGCCCAGGCCCCACTGACAGTTAATTAGAGTTAATTCAACTCTGTTAATTAGCTGAGTCACTGACAGAGAAGGCCCACCAGTCAGGTTTTACTTGGGCGACCCAGTTGACCGCTGATGTCACACCTATGTCATGCTGACGCATTAATTCAATTACTGGATTTATTCTTTAATAGGAAATTCCAGAAAATAGCCAAAACTTCTAAAAATCATAGAAAATCAACCATAGCTCCAAATGCAAAGGTTTATATATGAAAAATGATCAGAAAAATTCAATCTATCCATCTATAATGGTTTCATGCATGACAAAACAAGTTAACCTTGCTGTTTAAGCAGAATAAGGTAATGCACTAATAAGGCCATGTTTAATGAGCTAATATTTGAATCGTTGATTCAAATGAGTTCATCCCCTTCTGTTTTAGCTTGCATTAGGCCAAGACACTTTCATCTTGCCATGTCATAGCATGCATCATATTGTTGCATATTGCCATGTGTTGATTATGTTCGGTGTGTCTTCCGTGGTAGGTTCTGCCTCCGAGGATAACCCCAAGTATCCGTCTAAATGGCAGTACCCTACTACCTCTACAACAGGCAAGCAACCCATTGATCATTCCGATACAAACCCATGTTCTCACTTCTGCTCTTGTTTACTGCATTAAGACAACGCGATTCAAACTGCTGTGTGCTACGGTAGTTGAACCCTTATCCTCTGCATGACCTGTCATTGCCACAGTAACTAGATGAAACCCACTAGCATGTGTAGGAGTTGATTGAGCCATGTATGTGATTCCTACCTTGCTATGCCTGCTATGCTTAGAGTTGTGTCAGGTCTGGTTCATCTGGGAGATGAGCTAGAGTGATATGATTATGTCGGTAATGTGAGGGATGTGTTGAACATGTTTTGGTAAAGGTATCGATGAGAGGCCATGTAGGAGTACATGGTGGGTTGTTTCATTGAGACCGTCCATAAGAACTGAGATCTGTATGCGTGATTTAAGATTCAGTTACTACCACACATTGGGCCCTGAAATACGACCTCGCTCGACTTACTGACCCATCTCGTCCTCTGTCCAGGAGTTGCAACTAGTTTCTGTTGTTTGTAGGTTATGTGTTGGCGGCCGTGCGTAGCGCTGACCGTAGGGGTGGGCTATGATGCGGTAGATACACCGTGGCACGGTGTACCGAGTCGCCCGTTTGGTGTCTCGGGAACCCTGCACACATCGTTTGGGGCCGTTGAGGACACCCCAGCCGGACTTCCTTGCGGATGGAACCTGAATAGGCGATAAACCTGGACTAGAGACTTGTGAGGTTAGTCAGGTCGTGGTCTACACCCACGTCGGTTTTCGCTTGAAGTCTGCCGAGCACATGTCGTGTGCAGACGCTAAGTGGTGGAAACATGTGTGACGAAGTACACCCCTGCAGGGTATAAAACTATTCGAATAGCCGCGTCCGCGGTAAAGGACTACTTGGTTGCCTATGCAGTTCATAGACAAGTTAATGATTACTACTAAAAGACTCAAGATAAGTGTGAGTACCGAGGATGGCCCTCTCGTAGGATGACGAGGGAGTATCCCCGGTGGAGTATTGTGTTGGTGGGTAGTGGACTCGTGTGCGAAAACTATTTTACTAGTGGAGTTCCGTAGGATAGCTTAGCCAAGAGTCAAAGCTGGCTTGCTGCAATAACCCCACCACCTTCTTGAGAATGAGCATGTATATTAGGTTCTGATGTAAGACTTGCTGAGTACCTTGTACTCATGTTTGCTTATTTATTGTTTTCAGACGACAACACCGCCCCCTTCGATGGGTTTTATGTAGACCTTGATGTCGACGAGTGACTAGCCACCCAGGTGGTGATCCTGGGCATGGAGGGCCCTATGTAGATAGACATGCTTCGAGAAGCCTTCTTTCTTTCTAGTGTCTGTACTTTGACTAGTTGCTTCTGCTTGTGCTTGTATGTTTGTATAACTTGAGTGTCGGGTCATGTGACCCTTATCTGTATGAACATGTTATGTATGGCTCTCTGGAGCCTTTAAATAAAGTACTTGAGTTGTAGAGTTTTGTTGTGATGCCATGTTGTATGTACTCATATCGGGCATATTGTGTGTATGATTGAAATGCTTGGTATGAGTGGGATCCGACAATCTAGTTGTTTATCCTTGGCAGCCCTTCTTATGGGGAAATGTAGTCTAGTGTTCCTCAAGCTATAGTAGTCCGCTACAGCCCGATTCACCGGAGTCCTGCTATCCCAGCACTACTGCTCAGGACACTTGACTGTCCGGCATGTGTTTCAAGTCGTTCCTATGTCTGTACCTTCGGGGAAATGTCACGCGGTGACATCCGGAGTCCTGCCTAGCCTGCTACAGCCCGGGTTCCTCGGAGTCCTGTTAGCCCAGTGCTACAGCCCGGATTCACTCGCTGATGACCGACATGCTCGATGTGATTCATGTATGCCTGTCTCCATAGGTCTGTGCCGCTTCGGGTTCACGACTAGCCATGTCGGCTCGGGTTCTCTGTCATATGGATGCTAGCGACACTATCATATATGTGAGCCAAAAGGCGCAAACAGTTCCGGGCCATGGTAAGGCGACACCCGTGGGATACCGTGCGTGAGGCCGCAAAGTGATATGAGGTGTTACCGGCTAGATCGATGTGGCTTGGAATCGGGGTCCTGACAGCGTTGGCATCAGAGCCGGACTGCCTGTAGGTTCGTTGAGCCAAACTGGTCGATGTCGAGTCTAGAAATGCTTTAGTTATATGTATAGGAATTGATTGTGGAAGGGAACGTAGGGCTCTTTTACTCCTTTACCTTATGCCCTCTGATTTGAGTCATTCTCTTCTCATTCAACGTGGGTTAAGGACTAGGCTCTCTTCTTCTATCAGGTTCACGTGTTACTAATCCGTAGTACCTTATAGGATTGTTGTTACAAGCCCAAGTTCAGTTTCTACTACTTCTAGTATGTTGCTAGTTGAATCAGAACCTTGATATGATGTTGTTGAGTGGTATTGCAAATTGTTGTGGATGTCTCAAATCTTTTTCTGAGCATTTACAACTATTATGCCGTCCAATTTCCCCTAGAAATTCTAATGTCTTTGCATTGTGGTTGTGCTTTCAGATGGCCAACCGTGCTCAAAACCAAGTGGTTCGCCTGACCCGGTGCCTCGACGTGCCTGGTCATACTGCTATGTTAGTCCGGGTAATGATCGAGACGGGTTACCGTTGGTATCCCGAATACACTGTCGAAGAGCAGTTCTGAGACTTTAATCAAAGCCTATATTTCTGCACCGTCAGGATATTTCCTTCTTATCCTGGATCTACCGAGCCCCTTCACTGTTCCTATGGACTCGGGGTTACTGTTGAGATGGCTGTGCAGGATGCTGCCTATTCCATGATGACCATCATGCGAGTCCGGACTGGCCTGCTTCGGAACACCGACTTCCGTTACATGCCAGCTTCACTTCCGGGAGCGCAAGGGTATCTTCAGGCTATCTATGCTGACTCCACTCAGGAGGACTCATTAACTCGTACCACTGCCGAGATGCTCGAAGATAAGGACCGAGAGAATCGGGCCTTGAGGTTGGAGCTTTTCAATACCCGTGCTGATCATTGGGCCACATTGATTCGGTTTGCACCTGCGGTGCAAGCTGGATGTATGGATACAAGGGATTTGTATCCTGTGAGATTTGGTCTGCCAGACATGGTGGATTGGCGTGATGTGGGAGGCATCACCCCACCCCGTGGTCCCCGCAGGCCACCGTTTGTGGGTCCAAGACCTCATCCTAGCCCCTTTGGTCCACAAGCTCCTCAGGACCGTCTGTTCCCGGATGATCACGTTGAACTTCCAGGCTATGGAGGTGACTTCTATGAGGACTACTACGGAGCTGTCTGAGTTAGTAGTAGTATCACTAGTATTGTAATAGTTGTATCTCCACTGTCCTGCGTGACTTGTGGAATATGACTTTGTGTGTAATCAATTTCGGAGGTGTAGACAAATAATGTATAGGAGCTTGGAATGCCTCCGATGAGATGTAACATCTTTCATCATAGTTGTACTGTAGCCTGGGCTTGTACTAAACTATGTATGATGTGTATGACCGTTGGTATATATATGGCAGTTTTATATTACCATGACATACGGATGAACATCTCTGCACTTCCTTGCTAAGTTTGAGCCATCCTTATCTAAACCATTGTCTTGTTTTCTCCTAGGATGGTCAACACCCGCAGCAACCCTGCTGCCCCGGAGTAGGGGGAAGCCAGTGCAGCTAGGGGTGAAAATCTGCCTCACCCGCCTTCTCTGGCCGAAGTGATGCTGGAGGCGGAAAGAAACAAGCGTGAGACTAACCGCCTGCTAGAGCGGATTGAGCAGGACACTGCACGCCATCAGCGAAATGACTTGGTGTCAATCAATGACTTTATCAAGCTGTACCCACCAAAGTTTAACCATTCCGTCGAGCCCCTCGACGCGGATGACTGGCTTCGCAGCATCACCCACAAGCTATGTTCTACCAACGTAGCCGAAGCTGATAACGTTACCTACGCTGCCTACCATCTCGAAGGCCCTGCTAGCCTCTGGTGGGAAAACTTCGAAGCTATGCGCCCGGTCGGCCAACTTACTACTTGGGCTGAATTCAGTGAGGCTTTCCATGAGCATCACATTCCGAAAGGTCTCATGGATCGCAAGAGGGAGGAGTTCTGCAATTTCACCCAAGGAAGACTGACTGTGGATGCATATAGTCATGAATTTGGGAATCTGGCACGTTATGCCCCTAAAGAGATATCTACTTATGCTAAGAAGCAGGCAAGGTTCCGCAAGGGACTTAGCCTTGAGCTTTGCCGCGATCTTCGTCTGCACGAGTGCACCTCCTTCCAGAAGTTGGTCAATAAAGCCATCAGTGCTGAGACAGGCCAGACTGATTATGACGCTTCACGCAAGCACTCACGTGATTTTGGCTCTTCATCCGGCTCTGGAGCTCAGAAGCACCGGGTGTGGATCCCAAGCATGGCACTGCCACCCAGGTTCATCCCAAGGCCATCCTTTGAGGCGCCTCGTCCCAACCAGCAGTTTGCACCGCCCAAGCCTTATGGTGGCCCCGTTGCTAATGCTGCTCCACGCCCCAATGTGGTGACATGCTTCAAGTGTGGAGAGCCGGGTCACTATAGCCGAGAGTGTCCCCAGAACAACAACCCCAATCAAACTGGAAAGTCCGTTGGCCGTGGTAAGCCCGCGGGAAAGACATTCTATGCCAAGCCGGCCACCACTGCCCGTGGCCATGTCAACTATGTTTCAGCCGAGGAGGCTCACGAGGATCCTAACGTCATCCTTGGTACGCTCCTTGTTAACTGCCATCCGGCATCTGTTCTTTTTGATACTGGAGCATCTCATTTATTCATATCCAAGAACTATGCTCGGTTGCATAACACGACATTCTGTGACATGCCCACTTCTATGGTAATTCAAACTCCGGGTTCCAAATGGCAAACTTCTAGAGTAAGCCATGGGAACGAAATTCTTGTTGATAGACTTGTCTTCCTTGCATCCTTAATAGCTCTTAAGTCCTCGGACATAAACATCATCTTGGGTGTGGACTGGATGTCAGCTCATTATGCTAAGATTGATTGTGCCACTAGAACCGTTCAACTTACTCACCCATCAGGCAAGACAGTCAATGTCTTAACTCGGGTGGCCAAGCGCCAACTTTACTCCCTAAATGCCAACCCCCTCCCAGACCTTGAAGATGTTCTGGTAGTCCGAGACTTTCCGGATGTTTTTCCAGAAGAACTGCCAAGTGTTCCACCTGACAGGGATGTCGAGTTTGTGATAGACCTTGTTCCAGGAACCGTTCCAATTTCTAGACAGCCCTACAAGATGGCACCCTTAGAACTAGCCGAGCTTAAGAACCAACTCGATGAGTCCTTGAAAAAGGGTTTCATCCGTCCTAGTTCCTCTCCTTGGGCTTGCCCCGTCCTCTTCGTCAAGAAGAAGGATGGAACGGATCGAATGGTTGTAGATTACCGACCTGTCAACTTGGTCACCATCAAGAACAAGTATCCGCTTCCCAGGATCAACGATCTGTATGATCAGCTCGCTGGGTCCTCAGTCTTTTCCAAGATGGATTTGAGGTTGGGCTACCATCAAATCAAAATCAGAAACAGGGACATTCCCAAAATGACCTTTGTTACTCGTTATGGCCAATACAAGTACACCGTTATGTCCTTCGGTTTAACCAATGCCCCCGCTACCTTCTCTCGGTTAATGAACTCGGTCTTCATGGAGTACTTGGATAAATTCGTCGTAGTATACCTCGATGACATACTCATCTACTCCAAGAATGAAGAGGAACATGCCGAACATCTAAGGCTGGTATTGATGAAACTTCGAGAGCATCGCCTTTATGCCAAATTCTCCAAGTGTGAATTTTGGTTGCCAGAAGTGACCTATCTAGGCCATGTAATCTCTAGTAAGGGTATTGCTGTCAATCTCGAGGGAGTTCAAGCCGTCCTTGATTGGACTCCACGTGAGACGGTCAAGCAAGTTCGGAGCTTCCTTGGCTTAGCGAGCTATTGCCGCCGCTTCGTCGAGAATTTCTCCAAGGTTGCTAAACCTCTAACTGAACTCCTCAAGAAAGATAAAAGGTTCAAGTGGACTCCACAGTGCGAGTTCAGCTTTCAGGAACTGAAAAGACGCCTGACATCTGCTCCCGTACTGGTACCACCAGATTTCTCCAAGGACTTTATTATCTATTGCGATGCCTCGCGACAAGGACTAGGTTGCATACTCATGCAAGATCTTCAGGTAATTGCCTATGCTTCACGGCAATTACACCCACATGAGGAAAATCATCCCACACATGATCTAGAGCTTGCAGCTGTAGTCCATGCACTTAAAACTTGGCGACATTACCTCCTCGGTAACCGTTGCGAGATCTTCACCGATCACCAAAGTTTGAAATATATCTTCACCCAACCAGATTTGAATCTTAGGCAAAGACGTTGGGTCGAGTTGATCTCGGATTACGACTTAGGAATAACTTACACCCCGGGCAAAGCCAATGTCATGGCTGATGCACTAAGTCGTAAGTCCTATTGTAACAACCTGATGTTACAACAAAGTCAACCACTTCTCCATGAGGAATTTCGTAAGCTTAATCTTCACATTGTTCCTCGAGGATTTCTATCCACCTTGGTGGCAAAGCCTAACCTTACGGATCAAATCATAGCTGCCCAGAAGCGTGATAAGGGCATATTCCGGATCAAGGAAAACATTGCTAGCGGAGTTGCTAAATGTTTTTCCATGGATGAGCGAGGTGCTGTCTTCTTCGAGAACCGCTTGGTGGTTCCGAGGAAACAACATCTACGCCAGTTGATTCTTAAGGAAGCTCATGAATCCCCTCTCACCATTCATCCCGGTAGTACTAAAATGTATCAAGACCTACGCCAGAGGTTTTGGTGGACTAGGATGAAGAGAGAAATTGCTCAATACATTGCTAGCTGCGACATCTGTTGCCGTGTTAAAGCAGAGCATCAACGGCCTGCTGGCACCCTTCAACCTTTGGCTATTCCTGAGTGGAAATGGGATAAAATCAATATGGATTTCATCACTGGGTTTCCCAGGACCAAGAGAGGGAATAATGCTATCTTCGTTGTGATCGACCGTCTTTCCAAAGTAGCCCACTTCCTACCTGTTCGTGAGAGTATCACCGCTAGCTAGCTAGCTGAGTTATACATCTCCCGAATAGTGTCTCTTCATGGTGTTCCATTGGAAATTAACTCAGACCGTGGGAGTCTCTTCACCTCTCGATTTTGGGGAAGTTTTCAAAATGCTATGGGAACTCATCTCTCTTTTAGCACCGCTTCCCATCCTCAATCAAGTGGTCAAGTAGAGCGAGTCAATCAAATTATGGAAGATATGCTCCGAGCTTCTGTCATCTCGTTTGGAATGGGTTGGGAGAAATGCCTTCCATTCGTGGAGTTTTCTTATAACAATAGTTATCAAGCTAGCTTGGGCAAGGCTCCTTTCGAAGTTCTCTATGGACGAAAATGTCGAACGCCTCTTAACTGGTCAGAAACCGGGGAAAGACAAATCTTTGGCCCGGATATGATTCAGGAAGCAGAAGAGCAGGTTCGCGTTATTCGTGAGAAATTGAAAACAGCCCAATCTCGTCAAAAGAGTCAATATGATCGTAAACATAAGCTCATGACTTATGAAGTCGGCGAGAAGGCTTACCTTCGGGTTACTCCGTTAAAGGGAACCCATCGTTTCGGTATCAAAGGCAAATTGGCTCCTCGTTACATTGGACCCTTTCGCATTCTTGCCAAACGAGGAGAAGTTGCCTACCAATTGGAACTACCTTCGCATCTTTCCAGAGTTCACGATGTCTTCCACGTTTCTCAACTCAGGCGTTGCTTCGCGGATCCTATCCGTGGAGTGGACCACGAAACGCTTGATCTACAAGATAACCTCTCATATCGGGAATATCCCGTTCGTATCCTTGATCAAGCCGAGCGTACCACTCGACGTCATAATATCAAGTTTCTCAAGGTTCAATGGTCACACCATTCCGAGAAAGAAGCCACTTGGGAAAGGGAGGATCGTCTTCGACTCGAGTACCCCACCTTCTTCCCGGAGGATCCTAAATCTCAGGACGAGATTCTTTTGAGTGGGGGTGAGTTGTCACACCCTAGTTGGATCAAGCATTAGAGTGTGCATCATGTTTAAATTCCTCTTAAATTTGAAATGGGGAAGACAGAACCCCCAGCACCCCCTGGAAACAACTAGGGTTTACTAAAATTATTTTCAATGAACCCAAAATGCCCTTCACAAAAAGTTCATCATTTCTGGATTGGGCTAAAACCCCTGGCAAAAATGGTGCACTCTTTTCTAGGACATTCTGGATTCTCTGAATTAAATCATAAGTATTTGAATTTGGGCATTTAAATGCTATAAAATAATTTAAATGCTCAAATAATTCTGGAAATAAGTGTGGGCTGTTGGGAATAATCTAAACAGAGCCCCTAATTATTTTCATGATTTTTGAAGATGTCTAGGTATTTTTAATAAAGCCCAACAGTTGTAGAAAAAAATAGAAAAAGAAAACAAATAAGAAAGAGAGAGAGAGAGAAACCCACCTGGGCCTCACCTGTGCTGGCCCAGCCCACCTGGCTTGTGCCAGTCGTCACCCACCTCTGCCAGTAGGCAGAGGCGTGTCGCCGGCACGCGCACCCGCGGCCACCTCCTGCTTCCACCTCCTACTGCCTCCTCGTCCCCATCCGAGCGCCACGAAGACGCCCAGCAACCCCTAGCACTCCTCCCCTCTCTCCCCCTCGTCTCCCTCACCCTCTCCCGCGATGGCCGAGCGCCAACCTCGCCGCCGTTCGTCGTAGTCGTTACCAGAGCCACCCCCTCGCCTCCCTGACGTGCCCGTGAGCTCTGCCCCCATCGTCTATGCCTCCTCGACGACTCACGCGACGCCGGACGCCTCCAAGCACCGACCCCGACGCCTTCTTCTTCCTCGGTCCGCTGAGATCGCCGGCAACGGCCCGATGTTGTCCGACCTCCCCCGAGCCCGCTGAGACGCGTTCTGCAACCGCCATGAGCTCCTCTACCGAACCCCCTCTTCTTTGCTTCATTTGCTCGCCGTAGACGCCGCCCCCTTGCTCACTGTAGCACGCCGCCGCGCGAGCTCGACGCCGACGTCACTCCGGTGACCATTTGGTCAGGCGCGGGTGCTTAGCACACTCACCGCACCTCGTAGCGCCTCGCTAGTGCATCCGTTTCCCCGCTAGCTCGCTGTAGCAGCAAAACCACCAATGGCCGAGCTCCGGCCGCCGCCTGGCTCGACGCCGTCATCGTTCCCGGCCACCCCAGCACCAACCAACGCCACCGTTGGATGCGCCACACCGCCAGCTACCCGTAGCACCCACCCGCGCATCGAACCGTGGCCGAAGCAGCGTTTCCAACGCTCTCCGTCGTCTCGGCCTCGCTGGCGACTCAACGTCGGCGGGGTTGACCCTGCTGATCAGGGATTTGACCCTAGTTTGACCCCGCCTGGGTCACTGATATGTGGGGCCGGCTCCTAACTAAATTAGATTAGTTTTAATTAGAGCTAATCACTCTGTTAGAGGTTAATGACCTCGTTAACTAACTCTCTCTCTCACTGACATGTGGGCCCAGGCCCCACTAATAGTTAATTAGAGTTAATTCAACTTTGTTAATTAGCTGAGTCACTGACAGAGAGGGCCCACCAGTCAGGTTTGACTTGGGCGACCCAGTTGACCGCTGACGTCACACCTATGTCATGCTGACGCATTAATTCAATTACTGGATTTATTCTTTAATAGGAAATTCCAGAAAATAGCCAAAACTTCTAAAAATCACAGAAAATCAACCATAGCTCCAAATGCAAAGATTTATATATGAAAAATGATCAGAAAAATTCAATCTATCCATCTATAATGGTTTCATGCATGAAAAAACAACTTAACCTTGCTGTTTATGCAGAATAAGGTAATGCACTAATAAGGCCATGTTTAATGAGCTAATATTTGAATCTTTGATTCAAATGAGTTCATCCCCTTCTATTTTAGCTTGCATTAGGCCAAGACACTTTCATCTTGCCATGTCATAGCATGCATCATATTGTTGCATATTGCCATGTGTTGATTATGTTCGGTGTGTCTTCCGTGGGAGGTTCTGCCTCCGAGGATAACCCCGAGTATCCGTCTAAAGGGCAGTACCCTACTACCTCTACAACAGGCAAGCAACCCATTGATCATTCCGATACAAACCCATGTTCTCGCTTTTGCTCTTGTTTACTGCATTAAGACAACGCGATTCAAACTATTGTGTGCTACGGTAGTTGAACCCTTATCCTCTGCATGACCTGTCATTGCCATAGTAACTAGATGAAACCCACTAGCATGTGTAGGAGTTGATTGAGCCATGTATGTGATTCCTACCTTGCTATGCATGCTATGCTTAGAGTTGTGTCAGGTCTGGTTCATCTGGGTGATGGGCTAGAGTGATATGATTATGTCGGTAATGTGAGGGATGTGTTGAACATGTTTTGGTAAAGGTATCGATGAGAGGCCATGCAGGAGTACATGGTGGGTTGTTTCATTGAGACCGTCCATAAGAACTGAGATCTGTATGCATGATTTAAGATTCAGTTACTACCACACATTGGGCCCTGAAATACGACCCCGCTCGACTTACTGACCCATCTCGTCCTCTGTCCAGGAGTAACAACTAGTTTCTGGTGTTTGTAGGTTATGTGTTGGCGGCCGTGCGTAGCGCTGACCGTAGGGGCGGGCTATGATGCGGTAGATACACCGTGGCACGGTGTACCGAGTCGCCCGTTTGGTGTCTCGGGAACCCTGCACACATCGTTTGGGGCCGTTGAGGACACCCCGGCCGGATTTCCTTGCGGATGGAACCTGAATAGGCGATAAACCTGGACTAGAGACTTGTGAGGTTAGTTAGGTCGTGGTCTACACCCACGTCGGTTTTCGCTTGAAGTCTGCCGAGCACATGTCGTGTGCAGACGCTAAGTGGTGGAAACATGTGTGACGAAGTACACCCCTGCAGGGTATAAAACTATTCGAATAGCCGCGTCCGCGGTAAAGGACTACTTGGTTGCCTATACAGTTCATAGACAAGTTAATGATTACTACTAAAAGACTCAAGATAAGTGTGAGTACCGAGGATGGCCCTCTCGTAGGATGACGAGAGAGGATCCCCGGTGGAGTATTGTGTTGGTGAGTAGTGGACTCGTGTGCGAAAACTATTTTACTAGTGGAGTTCCGTAGGATAGCTTAGCCAAGAGTCAAAGCTGGCTTGCTGCAATAACCCCACCACCTTCTTGAGAATGAGCATGTATATTAGGTTCTGATGTAAGACTTGCTGAGTACCTTGTACTCATGTTTGCTTATTTATTGTTTTCAGACGACAACACCGCCCCTCCGATGGGTTTTATGTAGACATTGATGTCGACGAGTGACTAGCCACCTAGGTGGTGATCCTGGCCATGGAGGGCCCTATGTAGATAGACAGGCTTCGAGAAGCCTTCTTTCTTTCTAGTGTCTGTACTTAGACTAGTTGCTTCCGCTTGTGCTTGTATGTTTGTATAACTTGAGTGTCGGGTCATGTGACCCCTATCTGTATGAACATGTTATGTATGGCTCTCTGGAGCCTTTAAATAAAGTACTTGAGTTGTAAAGTTTTGTTGTGATGCCATGTTGTATGTACTCATATCGGGCATATTGTGTGTATGATTGAAATGCTTGGTATGAGTGGGATCCGACAATCTAGTTGTTTATCCTTGGCAGCCCTTCTTATGGGGAAATGTAGTCTAGTGTTCCTCGAGCTATAGTAGTCCGCTACAGCCCGGTTCACCGGAGTCCTGCTAGCCTAGCACTACTGCTCAGGACACTTGACTGGTCGGCATGTGTTTCACGTCGTTCCTTTGTTTGTCCCTTCAGGGAAATGTCACGCGGTGACATCCAGAGTCCTTCCTAGCCTGCTACAGCCCGGGTTCCCCGGAGTCCTGTTAGCACAGTGCTACAGCCCGGATTCACTCGCTGATGACCGACATGCTCGATGTGATTCATGTATGCCTGTCTCCATAGGTCTGTGCCGCTTTGGGTTCACGATTAGCCATGTCGGCCCGGGTTCTCTGTCATATGGATGCTAGTGACACTATCATATACGTGAGCCAAAAGGCACAAACGGTTCCGGGCCATGGTATGGCGACACCCGTGTGATACCGTGCGTGAGGCCGCAAAGTGATATGAGGTGTTACCAGCTAGATCGATGTGGCTTGGAATCGGGGTCCTGACAGATGGACAAGACCCATCCGTTAGCTTAGCATAATGATCGTTTAGTTTTATTGCTATTGCTTTCTTCATGACTTATACATGTTCCTCTGACTATGAGATTATGCAACTCCCGAATACCGAAGGAACACCTTGTGTGCTATAAAACGTCCCAACGTAACTGGGTGATTATAAAGATGCTCTACTAGTGTCTCCGATGGTGTTTGTTGAGTTGGCATAGATCGAGATTAGGATTTCTCACTCCGTGTATCGGAGAGGTATCTCTGGGCCCTCTCGGTAATGCACATCACTATGAGCCTTGCAAGCAATGACTAATGAGTTAGTTACGGGATGATGCATTACGGAATAAGTAAAGAGACTTGTCGGTAACGAGATTGAACTAGGTATGATGATACCGACGATCAAATCTCGGGCAAGTAACATACCGATGACAAAGGGAATTACGTATGTTGCTATACGGTTTAACCAATAAAGATCTTCGTAGAATATGTAGGAGCCAATATGAGCATCCATGTTCCGCTATTGGTTATTGACCGGAGATATGTCTCGGTCATGTCTACATTGTTCTTGAACCTGTAGGGTTCGCACGTTTAACGTTCGATGATGATTTGTATTATGAGTTATGTGATTTGATAACCGAAGTTTGTTCAGAGTCCCGGATGAGATCACGGACATGACGAGGAGTCTCGAAATGGTCGAGAGGTAAAGATTCATATATTGGAAGGTTACATTCAGACATCGGAATGGTTTCGGGAAGTTTCAGATAAGTTTTGGAGTACCAGGGGTTACCGGACCCCCCGGGAAGTTAATGGGCCAACATGGGCCTTAGTGGAGAAGAGAGAGGGCCGACCAGGAGGTGGCGCCCCCTCCTTGCCAATCCGAATTGGACAAGGGGTGGGGGTGGCGCCCCCCTTTCCCTCTCCTACTCCTTCTCTCTTTCCCCCTTTGCTACTCCGAAAAAGGAAAAAAAATAGGAGAGGGGAATCCTACTAGGACTAGGGAGTCCTAGTAGGACTCCCCACACTTGGCGTGCCCCTAGGGGGCCGGCCTCCTCCTCCCCCCTTTATATACGGAGGCGGAGGGGGGGCACCCAAAGGCACAACAAACATCTCTTAGCCGTGTGCGGTGCCCCCTCCACAGTTTACCACCCCGGTCATATCATCGTAGTGCTTAGGCGAAGCCCTACGCCGGTAGCTTCATCATCACCATCGCCATGCCTTCCTATTGACGGAACTCTCCCTCGTCCTCAACTAGATCAAGAGATCGAGGGACGTCATCATGTTGAACGTGTGCAGAACACGGAGGTGCCATACGTTCGGTACTTGGATCGGTTGAATCGTGAAGACGTTCGACTACATCAACCGCGTTAATAAACGCTTCTGCTTTCGGTCTACGAGGGTATGTAGACACACTCTCCACTCTTGTTGCTATACGTCTCCTAGATAGATCTTGCGTGATCATATGAATTTTTTGAAATACTGCGTTCCCCAATAGTGGCATCCGAGCCAGGTCTATGCGTAGATGTTATATGCACGAGTAGAACACAAAGAGTTGTGGGAGATAATAGTCATACTGCTTACCACCAACGTCTTACTTTGATTCGGCGGTATTGTTGGATGAAGCGTCCCGAACCGACCTTACATGACCGTGCTCATGAGACTGGTTATACCGACATGCTTCGCACATAGGTGGCTAGCGGGTTTCTGTTTCTCCAACTTTAGTTGAATCGAGTTTGACTATGGTCGGTCCTTGTTGAAGGTTAAAACAACACACTTGACGAAAAATCATTGTGGTTTTGATGCGTAGGTAAGAATGGTTCTTGCTAGAAGCCCGTAGAAGCCCGTAGCAGCCCGTAGAAGCCCGTAGAGGATGTCTAACTTGTTTTTGCAGGGCATGTTGTGATGTGATATGGTCAAGACGCGATGAGATATAAATTGTTGTATGAGATGATCATGTTTTGTAAAAAAGTTACCGGCAACTTCCAGGAGCCTTATGGTTGTCGCTTTATTGTATGAAATGCAATCGCCATGTAATTGCTTTACTTTATCACTAAGCGGTAGCGATAGTTGTGGAAGAAATAGTTGGCGAGATGACAATGATGCTACGATGGAGATCAATGTGTCAAGCTGGTGACAATGAAGATCATGACGGTGCTTTGGAGATGGAGATCAAAGGCACAAGTTGATGATGGCCATATCATGTCACATATTTTGATGGCATGTGATGTTCATCCTTTATGCATCTTATTTTGCTTAGTACGACGGTAGCATTATAAGATGATCCCTCACTAAATTTCAAGGTACAAGTGTTCTCCCTGAGTATGCACCATTGCTATAGTTCGTCATGCCAAGACACCACGTGATGATCGGGTGTGATAAGCTCTATGTTCACATACAATGGGTGCAAGCCAGTTTTGCATGTGCAGAATACTCGGGTTAAACTTGACGAGCCTAGCATATGCAGATATGGCCTCGGAACACTGAGACCGAAAGGTCGAACATGAATCATATAGTAGATATGATCAACATAGTGATGTTCACCATTGAAAACTACTCCATCTCACGTGATGATCGGACATGGTTTAGTTGATATGGATCACGTGATCATTTAGATGACTAGAGGGTTGTCTATCTAAGTGGGAGTTCTTAAGTAATATGATTAATTGAACTTTAATTTATCATGAACTTAGTACTTGATAGTATTTGCATGTCTATGTTGTTGTAGATCAATGGCCCGTGCTACCGTTCCCTTGAATTTTAATGGGTTCCTAGAGAAAGCTAAGTTGAAAGATAATGGTAGCAACTACACGGACTGGGTCCATAACTTGAGGATTATCCTCATAGCTGCACAGAAGAATTACATCCTGGAAGCACCACTAGGTGCAAGACCCGCTGCAGGAGCAACTCCAGATGTTATGAACGTCTGGCAGAGCAAAGTTGATGACTACTCGATAGTTCAGTGTGCCATGCTTTACAACTTAGAATCGGGACTTCAAAGATGTTTTGAACATCATGGAGCATACGAGATGTTCCAGGAGTTGAAGTTAATATTTCAAGCAAATGCCTGAATTGAGAGATATGAAGTCTCCAATAAGTTCTATAGCTGCAAGATGGAGAAGAATAGTTCTGTCAGTGAACATATACTCAGAATGTCTGGGTACCACAACCACTTGACTCAGTTGGGAGTTAATCTTCCTGATGATAGTGTCATTGACAGAGTTCTCCAATCATTGCCACCAAGCTACAAAAGTTTCATGATGAACTATAATATGCAAGGGATGGATACGACAATTCCTGAGCTCTTCGCAATGCTAAAGGCTGCGGAGGTAGAAATCAAGAAGGAGCATCAAGTGTTGATGGTGAAAAAGATCACTAGTTTCAATAAAAAGGGCAAAGGGAAGAAGGGGAACTTCAAGAAGAACAGCAAGCTAGTTTCTGCTCAAGGGAAGAAGCCCAAGTCTGGACCTAAGCCTGAGACTGAGTGCTTGTACTGCAAAGGGACTGGTCACTGGAAGCGAAACTACCCCAAGTATTTGGCGGATAAGAAGGATGGCAAAGTGAAAGGTATATTTGATATACATGTTATTGATGTGTACCTTGCTAATGCTCGTAGTAGTGCCTGGTATTTGATACAGGTTCTGTTGCTCATATTTGCAACTTGAAACAGAGGCTATGGATTAAACAAAGATGGGCTAAGGACGAGGTGATGATGCACGTGGGAAATGGTTCCAAAGTCAATCTGATCGTCGTCGGCACGCTACCTCTACATCTACCATCGGGATTAGTTTTAGACCTAAATAATTTTTATTTGGTGCCAGAGTTGAGCATGAACATTATATCCGGATCTTGTTTGATGCGAGACAGTTATTCATTTAAATTAGAGAATAATGGTGGTTCTATTTATATGAGTAATATCTTTTATGGTCATGCACCCTTGATGAGTGGTCTATTTTTGTTGAATCTCGATTGTAGTGATACACATATTCATAATATTGAAGCCAAAAGATGCAAGGTTAATAATGATAGTGCAACTTATTTGTGGCACTGCCGTTTAGGTCATATTGGTGTAAAGCGCATGAAGAAACTCCATGCTGATGGGCTTTTGGAATCACTTGATTATGAAATCACTTGATGCTTGCAAACCATGCCTCGTGGGCAAGATGATAAAGACTACGTTCTCCAGAACAATGGAGCGAGCAACTGACTTATTGGAAATAATACATACTGATGTATGCGGTCCGATGAGTGTTGAGGCTCGCGACGGGTATCGTTATTTTCTGACCTTCACAGATGATTTGAGCATATATGAGTACATCTACTTGATGAAACATACGTCTGAAACATTTGAAAAGTTCAAAGAATTTCAGAGTGAAGTAGAAAATCATCGTAAAAAGAAAATAAAGTTTCTAAGATCTGATCATGCAGGTGAATATTTGAGTTATGAGTTTGGTGTTCATTTGAAACAATGTGGAATAGTTTTGCAACTCGCGTCACCTGGAACACCACAGCGTAACGGTGTCTCCGAACGTCGTAACCATACTTTATTAGATATGGTGTGATCTATGATGTCTCTTACTGATTTACCGCTATCGTTTTGGGGTTATGCTTTAGAGATGGCTGCATTCACGTCAAATAGGGCACCATCTAAATCCGCTGAGACGATACCGTATGAACTATGGTTTGACAAGAAACCTAAGCTGTCATTTCTTAAAGTTTGGGGCTGCGATGCTTATGTGAAAAATCTTCAACATGATAAGCTCGAACCCAAATCAGAGAATTGTGTCTTCATAGGATACCCAAAGGAAACTGTTGGGTACACCTTCTATCATAGATTCGAAGGCAAGATATTTGTTGCTAAGAATGGATCCTTTCTAGAGAAGGAGTTTCTCTTGAAAGAAGTGAGTGGGAGGAAAGTAGAACTTGATGAGGTAATTGTACCTTCTCCCAAATTGGAAAGTAGTTCATCACAGAAATTAGTTCCAGTGATTCCTACACCAATTAGCGAGGAAGCTAATGATGATGATCATGAAACTTCAGATCAAGTTACTAGCAAACCCCGTAGGTCAACCAGAGTACGATCCTCACCAGAGTGGTACGGTAATCCTGTTCTAGAGGTCATGTTACTTGACCATGACGAACCTAAGAACTATGAGGAAGCGATGATGAGCCCAGATTCCGTGAAATGGCTTGAGGCAATGAAATTTGAGATGGGATCCATGTATGAGAACAAAGTGTGGACTTTGGGTAACTTGCCCGATGATTGGCCAGCCATAGAAAATAAATGGATCTTCAAGAAGAAGACTGACGCTGACGGTAATGTTACTGTCTACAAAGCTCAACTTTTGTGAAAGGTTTTCGACAAGTTCAAGAAGTTGACTACGACGAGACCTTCTCACCCGTAGCGATGCTTAAGTCTGTCAGAATCATGTTAGAAATGTCCACATTTAATGATTATGAAATTTGCCAAATGGATGTCAAAATTGCATTCCTTAATGGATATCTTAAAGAAGAGTTGTATATGATGCAACCCGAAGGTTTTGTCGATCCTAAAGGAGCTAACAAAGTGTGCAAGCTCCAGCGATCCATTTATGGACTGGTGCAAGCCTCTCGGAGTTGGAATATATGCTTTGATAGTGTGATCAAAGCATATGGTCTTATACAAACTTTTGGAGAAGCCTGTATTTACAAGAAAGTTAGTGGGAGCTCTGTAGCATTTCTAATATTATATGTTGATGACATATTATTGATTAGAAATAATACATAATTTCTGGATAGCATAAAAGGATATTTGAATAAGAATTTTTGAATGAAAGACCTCAATGAAGATACTTATATATTGGGCATCAAGATCTATAGAGATAGATCAAGACGCTTAAATGGTCTTTCACAAAGCACATACCTTGACAAAGTTTTGAAGAAGTTCAAAATGGATCAGTCAAAGAAAGGGTTCTTGTCTGTGTTACAAGGTATGAAGTTGAGTCAGACTGAATGCCCGACCACTGCAGAAGATAGAGAGAAAATGAAAGTCATTCCCTATGCCTCAGCCATTGGTTCTACCATGTATGCAATGTTGTGTACCAGACCTGATGTGTGCCTTGCTATACGTTTAGTAGGGAGGTACCAAAGTAATCCAGGAGTGGATCACTGGACATCGGTCAAGAACATCCTTAAATACCTGAAAAGGACTAAGGATATGTTTCTCGTTTATGGAGGTGACAAAGAGCTCTTCGTATGCAAGCTTTGACACTAATCCAGATGACTCTAAGTCACAAACCGGATATGTATTTATATTGAATGGCGGAGCTGTCAGTTGGTGCAGTTCCAAGCAGAGCATCATGGCGGGATCTATGTGTGAAGCGGGGTACATAGCTGCTTCGGAAGCAGCAAATGAAGGACTCTGGATGAAGGACTTCATATCCGATCTAGGTGTAATACCTAGTGCATCGGGTCGAATGAAAATCTTTTGTGACAGTACTAGATCAATTGCCTTGGCGAAGGAATCCAGATTTCAGAAGAGAACCAAACACATCAACAGATGCTTCAATTCCATCCGCGGTCAATTCAAGGAGGGAGACATAGAGATTTGCAAGATACATACAGATCTGAACATTGCAGACCCATTGACTAAGCCTCTCTCGCGAGCAGAACATGATCAGCACCAAGACTCCATGGGTGTTAGAATCATTACTATGTAATCTAGATTATTGACTCTAGTGCAAGTGGGAGACTAAAGGAAATATGCCCTAGATGTAATAATAAAGTTATTATTTATATTTCCTTATATCATGATAAATGTTTATTATTCATGCTAGAATTGTATTAACTAGAAACTTAGTACATGTGTGAATACATAGACAAACAGAGTGTCCCTATTATGCCTGTACTTGACTAGCTCGTTAATCAAAGATGGTTAAGTTTCCTGACCATAGACATGTGTTTTCATTTGATGAACGGGATTACATCATTAGAGAAGGATGTAATGGACAAGACCCACCCGTTAGCTTAGCATAATGATCGTTTAGTTTTATTGCTCTTGCTTTCTTCATGACTTATACATGTTCCTCTGACTATGAGATTATGCAACTCCCAAATACCGGAGGAACACCTTGTGTGCTATCAAAGATCACAATGTAACCGGGTGATTATAACAATGCTCTACAGGTGTCTCTGATGGTGTTTGTTGAGTTGGCATAGATCGAGATTAGGATTTGTCACTCCATGTATCGGAGAGGTATCTCTGGGCCCTCTCGGTAATGCACATCACTATGAGCCTTGCAAGCAATGTGACTAATGAGTTAGTTACGGGATGATGCATTATGGAACAAGTAAAGAGACTTGCCGGTAACAAGATTGAACTAGGTATGATGATACCGACGATCGAATCTTGGGCAAGTAACATACCGATGACAAAGGGAACGACGTACGTTGTTATGCGGTTTGATCGATAAAGATCTTCGTAGAATATGTAGGAGCCAATATGAGCCTCCAGGTTCTGCTATTGGTTATTTACGGGATATATGTCTCGGTCATGTCTACATAGTTCTTGAACCCATAGGGTCCGCATTCTTAACGTTCGATGACGATTTTATTATGAGTTATGTGATTTGATAACCGAAGTTTGTTCAGAGTCTCGGATGAGATCACGAACATGACGAGGAGTTTCAGAATGGTTGAGAGGTAAAGATTAATATATTGGAAGGTTACATTCGGACACTGGAATGGTTTCGGGAAGTTTCAGATAAGTTTTGGAGTACCAGGGGTTACCGGAACCCCCGGGAAGTTAATGGGCCAACATGGGCCTTAGTGGAGAAGAGAGAGGGCCGGCCAGGAGGTGGCGCCCCCCTTGCCAATCCGAATTGGACAAGGGGTGGGGGCAGCGTCCCCCTTTCCCTCTCCTACTCCTTCTCTCTTTCCCCCTTTGCTACTCCGAAAAAGGAAAAAAAGAGGAGGGGAATCCTACTAGGACTAGGGAGTCCTAGTAGGACTCCCCACACTTGGTGCGCCCCTAGGGGGCTGGCCTCCTCCTCCCCTTTATATACAGAGGCGAGGGGGGGGGGGACCCCAAAGGCACAACAGACATCTCTTAGCCGTGTGCGGTGCCCCCCTCCACAGTTTACCACGTCGGTTATATCGTCATAGTGCTTAGGCGAAGGCCTGCGCCGGTAGCTTCATCATCACCATCGCCACGCCGTTCTGCTGACGCAACTCGCCCTCGTCCTCAAATGGATCAAGAGATCGAGGTATGTCATCATGCTGAACGTGTGCAGAACAAGGAGGTGTCGTACGTTCGGTACTTGGATCGGTGAATCGTGAAGACGTTCGACTACATCAATCGCGTTACTAAACGCTTCCGCTTTCAGTCTACGAGGGTACTTAGACACACTCTCCCCTCTCGTTGCTATGCATCTCCTAGATAGATCTTGCATGATCGTAGGAATTTTTTTGAAATACTGCATTCCCCAACAATTCTAATGCCTTTTCTCTCATAATATGCAAGGTACACACAAAGAGGGAGAATTCCGGCAGTTGGAAATCTCGACCTAGAGAAGCTACGTCAGGCTACCTATTCTGCACAACTCCAAACAATCTGAAACTTCACAGAGAATTTTTATGGAATATATGAAGAATATTGGAGCAAATAAGTACCAGAGGGGGCCCACCAGGTGGGCACAACCCACCTGGGCGCGCCAGGGAGCCCAGGCACGCCCTAGTGGGTTGTGCTCACCCACGCCCACCTCCGGTGCCCATCTTCTGGTATATAAGTCATTTGACCTAGAAAAAAAATAAGAGGAGGACTTTCGGGACGGAGCGCTGCTGTCTCGAGGCGAAACTTGGGCATGAGCACTTTTGCCCTCCGGCGAAGCGATTCCGCCGGGGGAAATTCCCTCTCGGAGAGGGAAATCATCGTCATCGTCATCACTAACAACTCTCCCATATTGGGGAGGGCAATCTCCATCAACATCTTCAACATCACCATCTCATCTCAAACCCTTGTTCATCTCTTGTGTTCAATCTTGTTACCAAAACTATAGATTGGTGCTTGTGGGTGACTAGTAGTGTTGATTACATCTTGCAGTTGATTACTATATGGTTTATTTGGTGAAAGATTATATGTTCAGATCCATTATGCTATTTAATACCCATTTGATCTTGAGAATGTTTGTCACTTGTGAGTAGTTACTTCTGTTCTTGAGGTCATGAGAGAAATCATGTTGCAAGTAATCATGTGAACTTGATATGTCTTCGATATTTTGATAGTATGTATGTTGTGATTCCCTTAGTGGTGTCATGTCAACTTCGACTACATGACACTTCACCATATTTGGGCCTAAGGGAATGCATTGTGGAGTAGTTATTAGATGATGGGTTGCGAGAGTGATAGAAGCTTAAACCCTAGTTTATGCGCTATTCCGTAAGGGACCGATTGGATCAAAAAGTTTAATGCTATGGTTAGGATTTATCCTTAATACTTTTTCTCGTAGTTGCGGATGCTTGCGAGGGGGTTAATCATAAGTAGGAGGTTTGTTCATGTAAGAACAACACCTAAGCACTGGTCTACCCACATATCAAATTATCAAAGTAGCGAACACGAATCGAATCAACATGATGAAAGTGACTAGATGACATTCCCGTGTACCCTCAAGAACGCTTTGCTTATTATAAGAGACCGTTTTGGCCTGTCCTTTGCCTCAAAAGGATTGGGCTACCTTCTGCACTTTTGCTATTATTATCATTACTTTCTCGTAACAAAATATCTTGCTATCAAACTACTCTGTTACTTACAGTTTCAGCACTTGCAGACATTAACTTGCTGAAAACCACTTGTCATTTCCTTCTGCTCCTCGTTGGGTTCGACACTGTTACTTATCAAAAAGAGCTACAATTGATCCCCTATACTTATGGGTCATCACAGGGTATGTTGTGATGTGATATGGTCAAGACATGATATGATAAATGTTATTGTATGAGATGATCATGTTTTGTAAGTTATCGGCAACCGACAGGAGCCTTATGGTTGTCTCTTTATTGTATGAAATGAAAACACCATGTAATTGCTTTACTTTATCACTTTGCGTTAGCGATAGTTGTGGAAGCAATAGTTGGTGAGACGACCATGACGCAATGATGGAGATAAAGGTGTCGAGCCGGTGACGATGGAGATCATGACGATGCTTTGGAGATTGAGATCAAAAGCACAAGATGATGATGGCCATATCACATCACATATTTTGAATGCATGTGATGTTTATATTTTATGCATCTTATTTTTCTTAGTACGGCGGTAGCATTATAAGATGATCACGTCACTAAATTTGAAGGTAAAAGTGTTCTCCCTGAGTATGCATCGTTGCTACAGTTCATCGTGTTGAGACACCACGTGATGATCAGGTGTGATAGACTCTACATTCACATACAACGGGTGCAAGACAATTTTGCACATGCAGAATACTTGGGTTAAACTTGACGAGCCTAGCATGTACATACATGGCCTCGAAACACTGGAGACCGAAAGGTCGAACGTGAATCATATAGTAGATATGACCAACATAGAGATGTTCACCATTGATGACTACCCCATGTCACGGACATGGGTTAGTTGATTTGGATCACATATCACTTAGATGACTTGAGGGATGTTTATTTAAGTGGGATTTCTTTAGTAATATGATTAATTGAACTTAATTTATCATGAACTTAGTCTTATAGTTTTGCATATCTATGTTGTAGATCAATGGCCCGAGCTCCCATTCCCCTGAATTTTAATGCGTTTCTAGAGAAAGCTAAGTTGAAATATGATGGTAGCAACTACATGGACTGGGTCCATAACTTGAGGATTACCCTCATTGCCGCACAGAAGAATTATGTCCTTAATGCACCTCTAGGTGAAAGGCCTGCTGCAGGAGCTGAAGTTGATGTTATGGACGTCTGGCATGCTTGATCTGACAACTACTCTATAGTTTAGTGTGCCATGCTTTACGGCTTAGAACCGGGACTTCAAAGACATTTTTAACGTCATGGAGCATATGAGATGTTCCAAGAGTTGAAGTTAATATTTCAAGAAAATGCACGGGTTGAGAGATATGAAGTCTCCAACAAGTTCTATAGCTGCAAGATGGAGTAGAGCAGTTCTGTCAGTGAACACATACTCAAAATGTTTGGGTATTATAATCACTTGACTCAGCTGGGAGTTGATCTTCCATTTGACTGTGTCATTGACAGAGTTCTTCAATCACGGCCACCAAGCTACTAAGGCTTCTTGATGAACTATAATTTGCAAGGGATGAACAAAACAATTCCCGAGATCTTTGCAATGCTTAAGGCCGCGAAGGTAGAAATCAAGAAGGAGCATCAAGTTGATGGTTAACAAGACCACTAGTTTCAAGAAAAAGGGCAAGGGAAAGAAAGGGAACTTCAAGAAGAATGGCAAGCAAGTTGCCACTTCCGGGAAGAAGCCCAAAGTTGGACCAATCCTGAAACTGAGTGCTTCAACTTCAAAGGGACTGGTCATTGGAAGTGGAACTGCCCCAAATACTTGGCGGAGAGGAAGGATGGCAAAGTGAACAAAGGTATATTCGATATACATGTTATTGATGTGTACCTTACTAACGCTCGTCCTAGTAGCTGGTGTCGGTGTACAAAAGTAGGGGCTCTCCTTTTGACCCCTTGACTTGTGCATGGGCAGTCAGAGCCACGCGCCGCGGCCACACTTAGCAGGGCAGAGGAGGGAAGCCGAAGAGAAGCCGAAGCACAAGACAACCAAGGCAACACCAAGACCAGAAGTGCAGGAGGGCAAGAGGGCGAGGTGGACTCTCTCGGCAAGGTCCTTGCCGAGGCGGCCCCCCGCAGCCCCGACAAGAGCCTTGCCAGGGCAACTTGCCCAACACTAGTAGAGCGAGCCACCCTTGAGCCTACAGGCTCCGACCCAAACAACTGCGTTGGAACCAAGGCTCAAGAGGCGCCTCTGTGGTGGCATGCAAATCTTCGTCAGGATCATAAACACAAGATCAGATGAGGATCAGAAGACGGCGACCCTCGGTAGGATCCTAGCCGAGGAAATCCACAAGACCCCCGGCAAGACCCTTGCTGGGGATGACAGCAATGCCATGGCAAGACCCTTGCCGGGCCCCCGGCAATATCCTTGCCGAGGGTATCAGCAGGGCCACTGCCAGGCCCGCACCAGCCAAGACTCCGCCGCTGTTCGCATGCAGCTGCCAGCCCAACTAGCTGGGCAGGCACCTACGTGGCAACATGCACCTTCCAGGCCAAATCAGCAAGCACCTGCGTGGCGGCCTGCAGATCTTCATGAAGGCCCTACCACCGCGCCACCTCAGTTGCTTGCCTACCTGCATGGCGCTACATGCATCGCCAGCCTAGGCGCGTGTCGAAGCGAGGCGGAGCGGCGACGGACGGGACGGGCCTCGTTCCCGTCCACGATAAAGCTAATGGACACCTACGTAGCGCATTTAATGCGCTTTGTCCTGTAATGCTGTGTGATAAGCTCGCGCACTGTAGGCCTTTCCACCTCCTATGTGCCACTGTGGCTACCCCTTTTTCCTATAAAAGGAGGCCCGAGGCGACCAGGAGGGGGATTTGGCTTTTTGGAATAGCACAGCCACCGTAGCTAGTTCAGAAAGCTCAAGAACACTCAATACATCCACCAAAACAGGATTAGGGTTTTACGCATCCTCGTGGCATGAACCTGGGTAAACGACCCGTGTGCTTGCTCCTAAACCTGCTCTTCTCACGACCCGCGCCCGCCGACCGTAGAAGGGATCCAAGTGATCCCATAGGTGTCGTTCCCACTGACATTTGGTTTAGCGGCCGGCTTAGCGGTTTCTTATGGCCACGACTTCCGGAGAAGAAGACGATCAAGAGAACAACACCGCCTGCAAGTGCGAAGGACGCCGGTGCGGCGACATGAAAGCTAAGTCATACGAAACCTAAGCAATTTCCTTTTTATATATGAGGTTATTGTCCTCGAAGGTCCTGCCTTATGTATGAAAGCCTGCACGCAAAGGGGCCCTTCCGCAATTGGCAACGCCCTTGTTCTATTTCGAGTCCGCTCAATAGCTCAAGCGGTCGCGTCGAGAGTGGCAGGGTAGCCTTCCGTAATTGGCAACGCTCTCGATTCTGACTCGAGTCAAGCTCGACAGTTCGAGCGGCCGCATTGAGAGCAGTAAGGGTTCGCTCGGCAGCAAGCACACCCGACAGGCCATTGGGGATCCATCCTTAAGGTGCCGACCTGGGTTTACGCGCCGGCAAGCCTACCCGTTTAACATAGGGTAAACATACAAAGGGAAGATCGAACAGGAAGATAACAATCGTACCAAAAGTGTTGCAGAGTTATATTACATCAATTGTTGATGCGGTTCTAACTAAAGATAAAAACTGTTTTGGTCATGAACCTGCAGCGACAGTGGGAGACGGGGTGCCTAATCTCGGCGCTGGCCCTCCACCCTCTCGATTTCACCGATGCGGCTGATGATGCGCTTGACACGCTCCTTGAGCGCCGTGAGGTCCACACCCGCCGGCAAGCTGTCCAGCGCGGCGTCGAAGTCGAGGTTGGGGTTCCAGTATGCCATCTTGGTGAGAACCTTGGTCATGGCACCCTGGCAAAGTCTCCGGGCCTCATTGGCCAGCGGGGCCTGATAACCCACAAGTATAGGGGATCGCAACAGTTTTCGAGGGTAGAGTATTCAACCCAAATTTATTGGTTCAACACAAGGGGAGCCAAAGAATATTCTCAAGTATTAGCAGCTGAGTTGTCAATTCAACCACACCCAGAAACTTAATATCTGCAGCAAAGTGTTTAGTAGCTGTGACGCCCGGATAATTAGACTACAATAATTCCCTGTTAATGATGCCATGTCACCTCTGTCACTGTAGTTAATCTCGGGTTAGTTCAAAAACCGATTCAAATTCAAAATTTAATTAAAGGCAAACAACAAAAGTTTTCAAACTTTAAAACTAAAATGCCCGGGTTGTGCCAAGTAATGCAAAGTTAGTTGTGGTGAAGAAACCCCACTTTTATAAAATGTTTTAATACTCTAAAATGATTCAAATGGTAGTTGAAACGATTGAATAAGTGCCTTTGATATTTTATAAAATGATAAACTATTTTATTTGGAGGTAAAACTTTTTAGGGTAGTGGGTTATTTTGAAACACTACCTTTGGGAGCTATTGTCGTATTTTACTGAACTGAAGATAGAGTGTAACTAAAATAAACATAAATGAATAAATAAAAGGAAAAGAACAAATAAAAAAAGTACAAAAGAAATTAAAAGCTCCCCTAGCTCAGCCTCGGCCTAGCTGGCCACAAGGCTAGCCAGGCCGGCCCAGCCAGCGCCCCACTCCCCACCTCCATATCCCCACTCTGGGGGAACCCTAACCCGTAACCTCCACCCACTATCCCCACTCCCTCCCTCTCTCCCCTGTTTCCGTCTGGATCAGATCGGGCACCAGGGCCAACCTCGACGATCGTCTCTGCGTCCCCGTCGTTGTTCTCGCCACCTCGCCGACCTCCTCCGTGACTCCTCCTCGCCGGATCGCTGCCGTCCTCCTCGTTCTCCTCCCCAAGCTGCTCCCCGCGCCTTACTGCCCCGTCCCTACGAACCCCGGTGAGGGCCCCGGCCCTCCTCCTCCCCGTGCCCGCGCACTGCGCTCGCCGTGACTTGCTGCTGCTGCCTGCCGCGACTGCGCCGCCGCGCTTGCCAGCTTCCGCGTGCGTCACGTGCCCCACGCCAATCACCCCTGCCGCTGCCCGCCACTAACCTCGCCCGTGTGTGCTCGCCCGTGCATGCACGTCTGCCCGCGCGTGCCATCGCTGCTCATGCACCGTTCCCCCTGCTCTGCTTCGCCTGGCGCCGTGGATCGGCTCCGCCGGCACGACCACCGCCCTGCAGCCCTGCCGCTACCGCCGACCCCGCGCACCCCGCATCTGCCGCGCCCATCGTCGCACACTGCGCGCGAACGAGCTCGCCCGCGTGCCCCACTGCTGCCCGCCTCGCCCAGCCTCATACCAGCGCGCGCGCCCGCGCGGGGATGGGCTCGCAGCCGCCCACTGCTGCCGTTGCCGCCCGTGGCCATTCCGTCCATTTCCCTCTCCGGCGCAGCCTCCCCCTGCTGTAACGCCCCAGATATACTTTCCATATTTGTATCCAACTCTTGCCGTCCCCGGCGCTAAGTTATATTTATTTCTCGGGTTCGGGTCTTTGTCTCCGTGCGTTGTTTTCGTTTTCATGCATCTCATATCATGTCATCTCGTGCATTGCATTTGCATACATGTTCATCTCATGCATTCGAGCATTTTCCCCGTTGTCCGTTTTGCATTCCGGCACTTCGTTCTCTTCCGGTGGTCATTTCTACCTTTCTTTCTTGTGTGGGGTTTAAACATTTCCGGATTGGACCGAGTCTTGCCAAGCGGCCTTGGTTTACTACCGGTAGACCGCCTGTCAAGTTTCGGGTCATTTGGACTTCGTTTGATACTCCAACGGTTAATCGAGGGACCGAAAAGGCCTCGTGTGTGTTGCAGCCCAACACCCCCCAAATTTGGCCCAAAACCCACCAAACTCTGCTCCATGTCCTAGAGCGTTTGATCACGATCGTGTGGGCGAAAACCGCACCTCATTTGGACTCTCCTAGCTCCCTCTATGCCTATATATACACCCCTCCGTTTTCGGATCTCTCCCTCTCCCCGAAACCCTAAAAAAAAAACATCCCCGCCAGATCCGCGCCGACGGACGTGTCCGCCCCCGGCCGGACATCGTCCGCCCGCCGCCGCCATC
>NC_057797.1:626554844-626562631 GCF_018294505.1 Triticum aestivum
TGCATTTAGATGCCTACTTGCTGTAAATCGCAGACCGGTGTCATATCTTAAAACGCTCGCCATTTCTAAACCGTAGCTCCGATTCCTATGATCTTTATATCGTTTTCAAGCGATTTCATCCCCTCTATCCAGTGGCACACTTGGTTTTCCAAGTTGATGCCAGGTTCATGCATTTTCTGTCATATCTTGCATTTTGCATCCCGCATCGCATCCCGCATAGCATATCGTCATTTCATCATATTGCTTGGTCTTGCCCGTGGTTGATTGTATCCTTGTTGCTTGTTTGTCTTGTTGGGTAGAGCCGGGAGACGAGTTCGCTACCGAGGAGCCCGTTGAGTTTGCTTGTGAGGATCCAGTCAACTCTGACAACTGTGCAGGCAAGATGATCATACCCTCGAAATCACTACTATCTTTGCTATGCTAGTTTGCTCGCTCTTTTGCTTTGCCACTGCTTCGATGCCTACCATTTGCTTGTCAGCCTCCCAATTGCCATGTTAAACCTCTAACCCACCATTGTCCTAGCAAACCGTTGATTGGCTATGTTACCGCTTTGCTCAGCCCTTCTTATAGCGTTGTTAGTTGCAGGTGAAGATTGGAGCCGTTCCTTGTTGGAGCATTTATTTACTTGTTGGGATATCATTATATTGCTATGTTATATTAATGCATCTATATACTTGGTAAAGGGTGGAAGGCTCGGCCTCTCGCCTAGTGTTTTGTTCCACTCCTGCCGCCCTAGTTTCCGTCATATCGGTGTTATGTTCCCGGATTGTTGCGTCCCTTACGCGGTTGGGTTATAATGGGAACCCCTTGATAGTTCGCCTTGATTAAAGCTTTTCCAGCAATGCCCAACATTGGTTTTACCATTTGCCACCTAGCCTCTTTTCCCTTGGGTTTCCGGAGCCCGAAGGTCATCTTATTTTAACCCCCCCCCCGGGCCAGTGCTCCTCTGAGTGTTGGTCCAAACTAGAGCCCTGTGCAGCGCCCCCTCGGGGAAACTCGAGGTTTGGTTTTAGTTGTACGGAGCGCTCATCTGAGTGTGCCCTGAGAAAGAGATATGTGCAGCTCCTATCGGGATTTGTCGGCACATTCGGGCGGTGTTGCTGGACTTGTTTTAACCTGTCGAATCATCTTGTTGTACCGAGATACCGAGTCTGATCGGTGTGTCTTGGGTGGAGGTCTATTCCTTCGTTGACCGTGAGAGCTTGTTATGGGCTAAGTTGGGACCCCCCTGCAGGGATTGATCTTTCGAAAGCCGTGCCCGCGGTTATGGGCGGATGGGAATTTGTTAATGTCCGGTTGTAGATAACTTTAATTAAACTTAATTAAAATGAATCAACCGTGTGTGTTACCGTGATGGCCTCTTCTCGGCGGAGTCCGGGAAGTGGACACGGTGTTGGAGTTATGCTTGCGCAGGATGTTCCTTTAGCTTCTCGCTCGTGCTTCGCCTTCTCTTCTCGCTCTCTTTTGCGTATAAGTTAGCCACCACATATGCTAGTCGCTTGCTGCAGCTCCACATATATTTGCCTTATCCATTCCTATGAGCTTAAATAGTTTTGATCGCGTGGGTGTGAGATTGCTGAGTCCCTGTGGCTCACAGATACTACAACTCCAGATGCAGGTCCAGGTGATTCCGCTCCAGTTGACGATTACGAGCTCAGGTGGGAGTTCGACGAGGACTCTCAGCGATACTATGTGTCTTTTCCGGATGATCAGTAGTGGTGCCTAGTTGGGGTTATCGATTCAGGACCTTGTCGCATGTTGGGGGTCTTTTCTATTTTGGCGCCGTAGTCGGGCCATGAGTGTTTGTTTGATGGATGTTATTTACGTACTCTGATGTGACGTGGCGAGTGTAAGCCAACTATGTTATCTCCCCCTTTTATTATGTATTACATGGGATGTTGTAATGATTGCCTGACTTGCGACATTGCTTTCAATGCGGTTATGCCTCTAAGTCGTGCCTCGACACGTGGGAGCTATAGCCGCATCGAGGGCGTTACAAGTTGGTAATCAGAGCCTTCCCCGACCTTAGGAGCCCCATTGCTTGATCGTTTTTAGCAGCCGAGTTGTGTCTAGAAAAAATGTTTTGAGTCCTTAGGAATTATATATCGGAGAGCTTAGGAATTCTTTTTACTTCCCAGTCTCCTCATCGCTCTGGTAAGGCATCCTGGCGTAGAGTTTTGACTTTTCTCTTCTAAAAATTTCACTAAATTTTTTTTTTAGGATCACGCGAGTATCTTGGTTTTGTTCCGATGGTTTTGTGACGAGAACATTGTTCTTGGTGCCTCCTGTCTTTAGGGGTTGTGGCAGTGTCCCGGGGAGTTGAGCTCCGAGGTGTTGTCGTCACAATTTTATCGTTGCAATTCTGGTATACTTGAGATATGTTCACCGACATCGAAAATCTCTTTTATGCAGTTCGTTGGTGAGATAACCTCGACGCCACCCAGTACTGGGGCGGGAGTTCGGGAGTATCGCCATTACTTGTATAACGGATGCTTTTCGAAGGTTGAGGTAGATGGTTTCCGAAGTTTTCCTGGTTATGTGTTGAAGGATGGATACAGCTGGATGTAGGATTTGCTAGTTTGGGTGAGATATTGTGCTTCCCCTGTATCCCCAACACCTGATTGCATAACCGGAAAGGTTCGGGAGTTTCATAGGTGGGAATTCTAGTAGCTCTAGTTCTTCTTCCACGGATATTGGTTTGAGATTGGGATTTCTTACCGATTATTCGTTCTTGATCCGTACCTTGTTGATTTATTTCTCTACCTTAATTCTTCGTGGCTTCGCAATTTATGGATATGTGATCATTTGAAGAGGAATGCATTCGTTCATTTTGTTCGGATGTGAAGACTATATGTTGCAATTTTCATTCCGTTGGATTCAGCTTCTATATTGTTGTCTATCTATGTGCTAATGGTGGTCAACCTGTTCAGGATGGCTCCTCCAACGCGCACGACTCCGAATCCTAATCCGCCTCCACCTCCGCCTCCTCCGGAAGCATGGCAAGCTGTGATGGCCGCTACTAATGCAAACACACAGTTGATCATGCAAATCCTCCAAGAGCGCAATCAAGGCAGTCAAGGGAATCAAGGCCATAATCAGCACCACTTTGCTACACTGAACCAGTTCCTTGCTAATGGCCCAAAGACGTTCAGCGGTTGTGTTGAGGCTACCGACGCTGACGATTGGCTAGTGGATCTGGACAAGCATTTTGAATGTAGCAACGTCAGGCCTGAAGATTTCGTCAAGTTCGCTTCTTTCCAGCTCAAAGATCAGGCTGCAGAGTGGTTCCAGCAGTACAAGGATTCCAGAGGTGGACGTCTGATCACTTGGGACGATTTCCGTCAAGATTTCCGCGCTCATCACATCCCTCAAAGTGTGGTTGAGAGTAAGCGTCAGGAATTCCGCAATCTGAAGCAAGGCTCTTTGTCTGTCTATGACTACAACAAGTTGTTCCAGAAGCTCGCCCGTTTTGCCAAGCAGGATGTTCCTGATGAGAAGAGTATGATCTATCAGTTCAGGGGTGGTCTTCGTGAGGAAATTCAGCTCGCTCTTGTCCTCTTTGAGCCGTTGAGATACGATGAGTTCTACAACATGGCACTGAAGCAAGAGGCTGCTCAGATGAGATGTGATGCTTCCAGGAAGCGTGCCAGAGATGTTACTCCGTCTTCCTCTACTCAAGTGGTAAAGCAGCAGAAGTTTTGGCTTCCTCCTCCTCCGTTCCGTCAGTCGTATCAGCAGAAGAGCAAAGGTGGCGGTGGTTTCTCCCACCCACCCAACCCAGGCTTTCAGAACAAGGCTTCGTCTCAAGCTCCAAGATCGAGTGCTCCGTATCACCGTCCACTTTCAGAGGTCACGTGCAACAAGTGCCAACAGAAGGGTCACTATGCCAACAAGTGTACCAACCAGAGGCGTCTTCCTCCTCCTCCTCCTGTCAGATCGGCAAGTACAGCTGTGGTCAAGCACAATACCAAGCACGCCAAGGTCAATATGGTGAATGCAGCTCAGGCAGAGGATTCTTCAGATGTGATCATGGGTAACCTTCTTGTTAACGATGTTCCTGCAAAAGTTCTTTTTGACACAGGTGCATCGCATTGCTTTATTTCCAAACCTTTTGCATCAAAGTATGAGTGTGATTATCAGTATCTGCAAAGTTCCTTGCAAATTGTGTCACCAGGCAAGCAGATGACAGCTAACACCTGCGTCCCTGAGGTTACTATCACATTGGGTGACTATAAGTTCCTTTCTTCCCCAATTGTTCTCGGTAACTCGGATATTGATCTTATTCTCGGGATGGATTGGCTTTCTAAGCACAAGGCACATCTTGACTGTGCTGCCAGGCAGATTCAATTGACCCATTCGTCTGAGGATGTCATTGTCTTTGCCGCTCGGGATAATTCCATCCGGTTGTTTTCTCTTAATGAGAAGGGTGAATTGGATGCTATTTCGCAAATTCCTGTCGTTTGCGAATATCAAGACGTCTTTCCAGAAGAGCTTCCAGGGATGCCTCCGCACCGGCCAGTTGAATTTGTTATTGAACTTGAGCCCGGTACGGAACCTGTGTGCAAACGTCCCTACAAGCTCGGCCCTGAAGAGTTGAAGGAGTTGAAGAAACAACTCGATGAGCAAGAAAGATTGGGTCTCATTCGGCCTAGTACTTCTCCGTGGGGTTGTGGTGTTCTTTTTGTGAAGAAGAAGGATGGATCGAGTCGACTTTGTGTTGATTATCGTCCAGTAAACAAGAAGACCATCAAGAACAAATACCCACTTCCCAACATCAATGAGCTGTTCGAACAACTCAAGGGTGCTCAAGTATTCTCCAAGCTTGATCTCCGTATGGGTTATCATCAGATTCGTATTCGTGAGCAAGATATTCCCAAGACGGCATTCAGAACAAGCTTTGGTTCATATGAATACACCGTCATGTCTTTTGGCCTCGCCAACGCTCCTCCGACGTTCTCTCGAATGATGAACTTCATCTTCAACCCCTACACCAATGAATTCGTTTTGGTCTATCTCGACGACATTCTGGTTTTCTCGAAGAACAAGGAAGATCATGCCAAGCACTTGCGTTTGGTTCTTGACAAGCTCAGGGAACATCAGTTCTACGCCAAGTTCTCCAAGTGTGAATTTTGGCTCGATGAGGTTCTTTATCTTGGTCATATCATCTCTGCCAAGGGCATTTCCGTGAATCCTGAGAAGGTGGCCGCAATTGTGAATTGGGAACCTCCTCAGAACGTGAAGCAACTCCGCAGTTTTCTCGGTCTCGCAAGCTATTGCAGAAGATTCGTTGAAAACTTTTCTAAGATCGCCAAGCCTCTCTCAAATCTTCTTCAAAAGCACGTCAAGTACGTTTGGTCTCCGGAGTGTAATATTGCTTTCAACACTTTGAAAGAGAAATTGATCACTGCTCCAGTTCTGACTCCACCTGATGAAACCAAGCCGTACGAGGTCTTTTGTGATGCCTCTCTCCAAGGTCTCGGTGCTGTACTGATGCAAGAGAAGAAAGTTGTTGCTTATACCTCTCGCCAGTTGAAACCTAATGAGAAGAACTACCCCACTCATGATCTCAAGTTGGCGGCAGTTGTGCACGCTTTGTTAACTTGGAGACATCTTCTATTGGGAAGGAAAGTGCATATTTTCACTGATCACAAGAGTCTCAAGTACATCTTCACTCAGCCTAATCTCAACCTAAGGCAGACTCGATGGGTCGAAATGATTCAAGAGTACAATCCGAGTATCGAGTATACTCCAGGCAAGGCTAATGTGATTGCTGACGCTTTGAGCAGAAAAGCATATTGCAACAGTCTGATTCTCAAGCCTTATCAACCCGAGCTTTGTGAAGCTTTCCGCAAACTGAATCTGCAAGTTGTTCCTCAAGGTTTCCTCGCCAACCTTCAAGTCTCTCCTACCTTAGAAGACCAGATTCGCCAAGCCCAACTTCTTGATGCTATGGTGAAGAAGGTGAAGATTGGTATTGCAAAGAGTCAGTCCAAGTACAAGTGCTACCGACTTGATGACAAGGACACTCTCTTCTTCGAGGATCGAATTGTTGTGCCCAAAGGTGAACTTCGTAAGGTGATCATGAACGAGGCTCACAACTCTCTCCTCTCCATCCACCCTGGTAGTACGAAGATGTATCAGGACCTCAAGCAAGCTTATTGGTGGACTCGAATGAAGCGCGAGATCGCTCAATTCGTGAATGAATGTGATGTCTGCAGAAGAGTGAAGGCAGAACACCAAAGGCCAGCTGGTCTCCTCCAACCTCTTGCCATTCCAGAATGGAAGTTTGACCACATTGAAATGGACTTCGTGACTGGGTTTCCAAAGTCCAAGCGTGGCAATGATGCTATATTTGTTGTCATCGACAAGCTCACCAAAGTGGCTCATTTTCTACCTATCAAGGAGTCAATCACTGCAGCTCAATTGGCGGAACTCTATACCTCTCGCATTGTCTCTCTGCACGGTATTCCTCAAGTGATATCTTCAGACCGTGGCAGCATCTTTACCTCCAAGTTTTGGGATTCTTTTCAGAAGGCCATGGGCACCAACATCCGCTTCAGCACAGCGTTCCATCCTCAAACAAGCGGTCAAGTCGAGCGTGTCAATCAGATTCTTGAAGATATGCTCAGGGCTTGTGTGATCTCCTTCGGCATGAAGTGGGAGGATTGTCTTCCTTATGCTGAATTCTCGTACAACAACAGCTTTCAAGCAAGTTCGGGCAAGGCCCCCTTTGAAATTCTGTATGGCAGGAAGTGCCGTACCCCTCTCAACTGGTCTGAAACCGGTGAACGTCAGCTGCTGGGTAATGACTTAATCACAGAAGCAGAAGAAATGTGCAAAGTCATTCGTGATAACCTCAAAGCAGCCCAGTCCCGCCAGAAGTGCTACTATGATAGTAAGCACCGTGATCTGGTTTTCGAGATTGGAGATCATGTTTACCTCCGTGTCTCTCCCATGAAAGGTACTCGTCGCTTCGGTATCAAAGGGAAGCTTGCCCCTAGATACGTGGGACCTTTCAAGATTGTCAGCAAGAGAGGCGACCTCGCCTACCAACTCGAGCTTCCTTCAAACTTTGCAAATGTTCATGATGTGTTCCATGTCTCTCAGCTTCAAAAGTGCTTCAAGACTCCTGACCGCACCGTCAACTTCGAGGACATTGAGCTCCAAGAAGATCTCTCCTACCGTGAGCACCCAGTTGCTATTCTTGAAGAGACTGAACGCAAAACTCGCAACAAGTCAATCAAATTCCTCAAAGTTAAGTGGTCACACCATTCCGACCGTGAAGCTACCTGGGAACGCGAGGATCACCTCCGTTCTGAATACCCGGAGTTCTTTCAGTCCTAGATCTCGGGACGAGATCTTTTCGTAGTGGTGGAGTGTTGTAACGCCCCAGATATACTTTCCATATTTGTATCCAACTCTTGCCGTCCCCGGCGCTAAGTTATATTTATTTCTCGGGTTCGGGTCTTTGTCTCCGTGCGTTGTTTTCGTTTTCATGCATCTCATATCATGTCATCTCGTGCATTGCATTTGCATACATGTTCATCTCATGCATTCGAGCATTTTCCCCGTTGTCCGTTTTGCATTCCGGCATTTCGTTCTCTTCCGGTGGTCATTTCTACCTTTCTTTCTTGTGTGGGGTTTAAACATTTCCGGATTGGACCGAGTCTTGCCAAGCGGCCTTGGTTTACTACCGGTAGACCGCCTGTCAAGTTTCGGGTCATTTGGACTTCGTTTGATACTCCAACGGTTAACCGAGGGACCGAAAAGGCCTCGTGTGTGTTGCA